>NC_056732.1:130411677-130517790 GCF_019279795.1 Protopterus annectens | reverse complement strand
TTGCATTGCACGTGTGGGACTGCATTCGTACACCCATGCCTGGCCCATTCTGTATGGCACTGGGGCACATCCTCACTGGCGATGCTTCACACACTCATTGATGACCTCCATGCCTTTACTGGCACCCTTGTTGGGCTTCTGTGTGCCACAGCACGCCACATACACATGCTGGCCACCTGTTATACCATTGCATGGGTGTTTGGTGTAGTACAGAGGTCAACAGTTCAGACATTGTCCTCAGATTGGCCTTCAGCACCATTCCACATTCTGGTATTGGCAATGTACACGTCCACCGTCACATCGTACCCTGTGTCTCCAGATGTTAGGCTGTATGACTCCTGGGCAGGACACACAGTGGTGCCAGCATATCATGCTACCTACTACATGTCAGCTACATGTGGCATTACACAGTCCTCAGTCATGGGGCCCCTCATGTTCACTATTTGCTTGCATACACAACATGCTGTCACAGAGTACTGTCCATGCCTAGATATCCCACATCTACATACCTGGCACCATTATAGCTCCAACAGCTCATACAGATAGCAACTGTACGGGTGTCGGTGTGGCAGATACATCATGTGGGTGTCATGGCATCAGGATGCATGACACATGGTGCATACACATCACCTTTGCATGGCAACATTCATCCACTGAGTATCACATGGATACTGTCCCCGTACATGCATATCAGATTGTACATGGTTGCTGTACACACATGCCCCACATGGTGCTGTGGTTGCCATATTCCACTGTAGCATGGGTACACATCTGCAGGGCCACACCTATCTGTACTGTGTATGTTGCTGGTACATAGGTAGCCATTGTACCTGTGGCATACACACATCTACACACAGGCAGGGTTACAATACCACATTCGTGGTGTACCTTCCACGACGGCTATGACTTTACATGGCACAGCATTATCATGCCATGATGTGTGCCAGGCTCAGACAGTTTACATATGCGGCTGACTGACGGGTAACACATCTGTACACATCTGCATACCACATACACAGGGGTGTCTTCTGCTCTGACATGGACCATGTCCTCCACATTACTGATGCATGTAGTACTCATACATGGCAATTGCAGTGGGCAGTGTGAATGCACCAGTCATGGATATGTGCACACATGCCACATTGCATGGGCTGGGCTTCTGTGCTACTTACGCAGACATGACACACACCGTGCTGAGGAACTTAGGTCCTGTGCACATCCCACAGGAACACACAGTGGCACTGTTCATGTGATAGCTCCCTTGCTATTTGAGTGACACGTAGTCATGGTACCACCACAACAGCAGTACTGTGTAGACATGCAGTTGACACCCACCTCTTCTGTTCACTGGACACTACCATGGGGAGGTAACACTACTGTGTCCACTGCACATGTGTTTACACATGGACCTGCTGGACTTCATTGTTGCCCACATTGCACCTGCTACAGATCATTTATCCATGGTTACTTGGTGTTCCTTCCATTTCAGATGGCTATTATGCTACTTCTCTGTCCCATATGTACAGGCCATACATATTCTGTTATTGTACATACCAATAGGCCATAACTCCATTATGCATGATATGCCTGTGATACTGTGCATGATGTCTGTCATATCCACCATGACAGCTTTACATTACACATAGTTGACATAGTATCCCCTACTGCAAGGCATACGTGCATGTTGTGCGCACATTACGTATGACATCGACGGTATATGCCCATACACATGTGTGCTGTGACAGTATACATACATGTCCTATCCCCTGCTATGGCACGTCCTTGTTGGGCATCCACTGCCAGCATCGGCGTGTGGTGTGGCATTGTTCTGTGTTCTGCCCCCCTGTCGCAGCCCTTGTGTTATCCCAGCTGTGTACATGATGTCCCACTGCTGTGCACACGGTGTCCACAGTGATTGGTATGCTCAGCAGGATAGCACTACATAACCACCTTTCACCACTCTCTGCATTATGTACAAGTATCCTTACTTACAAACACCGTTCACATACAGTGCAGCTTCGTCATACACATCATGCATTACACACCCGTACATATCGTGGGTTCCACATACCTTTCTGTGTTTCCTTCCGTTTTCGTTACTTGTCTCGCTATTGCGTTTTCTCACTATATCCGTTTGTAGGTTGTAGTTCGGTATGAGCATACGGTTTGAATATCCCAGGAGTCATCCTTATATCCGTCGTTACCTGCAACATGTGGGTTCATCACACCAATGGCTGTTCCTCAGTGTGTACTTCTGCGCATATCACCTGTGCATCTACTCCATTCGCATATTACGTCGTAACTAGAGCATGGTTGCATTCCTCACCTGGGCGTTGGTTATTTCCCTACCTTCGTGGGGATGGTCTGTATTGTGTTATGTTATGTGTAACTGCAGCCACTATGTGTGGCGTCGGGTACATTTCGCACTGGTGTTAGCCGTGGATTGTGTGTGTTGGGTATGGTATTCTGTTCGACATGTGGGTGTCCCTGTCCTGACGGCGTATGTTGATGGCGTCTTGCATTGGGATGTGTAACATAGCTGTTGTATTCCTTTAAACAACGGATGCAAGTATGCATCCGCTGTTGATAGTGTTTCCCACGTGAGGTGTTGCGGTTATGCAGCTGTCATTGACTGCCTGTATGTTTGTGCTGCTATTACGGCTTGTATCCCTTTGATATGTGCAATGGGGAATATCAGAGGTTGTAGGTGACGGATACGGGTTGTGGTCCTTGCATCTCTACATACACGGTATGCTTGTCTGTGTGCTCCATCCCTGCCTGGGAAGTTGGCAGTTACTTGTCTGTTGTTCTGGGAGTGTAGGTAGTGTTGTTGTCATGTGGTGTTGGTATCACCTGCGTGTGTGCTTCCTGCATGTATTCCTCCGTCACATTGGTGGTATATCTGTGGTTGTTTGTACGTGACGACTATCCATTGTCATTCTGTCCCGGATATTTACAGTCATTGTGGTCCTGTACTTTGTACTGCCTATTTGCTAGTGGTTGCCACCTCTTCAGGTGGCGATTGCTTGTTTGACACTTGTGGAACACACAGCGGTGTTTACGGGCCGATACGTGGCCACAATCAGTACCGGGGTAGCATATGCGTATTTCCGCGGTACATAGCTATTGCTGTGTGACTTTGCCGACGTATCGTTTTGCAATTAGCATATCGGTGTCATACATACGGTCAGGTTTTCTACATACGTCATTTCCATTTCACGTTGGCTATATTCCTGTGGTACATTCTGGGACATTTTCTCTTTGCATCGTTATACGTCGCCACACGCCTAGCCAGGGAAGGGCTCTCAGTACTACTTTGGGAGTACTGGTGTACATACGCCTGTGGTTCCTATACTGTATGCCTACACATGTTGTTCCACTCCGCCTGTCACATGGCACCAACATACACATTTTACAGTGGCACACACATTACACTCGCACAGCGGAACACACAGCACCGTCACCGCACACATGCACATACTGCGGCAGTCACAGGGATGGTTGCACACAGTACCTGCGTGGCCCACATCACCGGCGGAAGTGTCTACCTCCACCCTCATATCATCATAGTATTACCCGCACATGTACTGTTACTGTACTGTGGCCTGGCGATCATCCCGACTCACGGTTATGCATTTCGATATGTTGAGCTTTCCATGGGTGGCGGTTTCCTGTTCTGTTAAACCTCCCGGATGCTCGGGTTGTAGTTCACTATGTTTACTATGTACAGATATCGCGTGTTACTTCTCTGTCACCTTGCATCCCTCTCATTCCCTGTCTTACCTGTTGTACTTTATATGTATATGTGTACATATATTTCTATGTGTGGTTATATCTATCTCCATATCTGTATATGCACATATGTACATGTCTATATGTATACACCTTGCAGCGAACATGGCAGCATACAGCAATGCCGTCTGCTGTAGGACCCACGTACTGTTCAGGTGTTGGCGTTCCATGCTCCGCTAGCTGTTGGGTGTGCAGTGTTTGGGTGCTGCCTATGTTGGAGTCACACATGGGGCCACCCATACGGTACACTTTATGGGTGGCCATGTTTGTGTGCCGTCCATTTCACTGTGTGTGCAGGTAGGGAGGTTTCAGTCCATGGGGCCTATGCTGTCAGAGTATGTGCTATACGTTCCCTCTTTGCCAGGGCATAGGCATATTGGGTACGCCTCCGTCTGCCTACTGGGGCTGGCACAGTGTGTTCATGGTCCTGAACCCTCTGTGCCTGTATTGGCCTTGGCAGTTGTGGTGGGCTTTGTGGCCCTTCACCATTATGTCCCTGCAGCAGCTGCTTCCGCAGGATCATATTATGTAGCATGGCACATACTATGAATATGTGGGCACATGTGCCTGGAGAATACTGCAGGGCTCCACCGGATGTATCCAAGCACGGGAACCGCGATTTCAGCATCCCAAACACACACTCTATGATTATTCTGGTTTGTGCGTGTGCCTCATTATGGCGTTCTTGCATGTGTGTGTGTGCATTTCTGATGGGAGTCATCATCCACGGCTCCAGTGCATAGCCAGCATCCCCCACAAGGTGGCCTTGTGTGATGTCCTCACTGGCGAATACCTGATACAGCTGTGAGGCATGCCAGATGTGGGAGTCGTGGTAGCTTCCAGGGCTGCCAGCACACACATCCATGATAATGCCCTGCGCATTGCATATGACCTGGCAATTGATGGAGGGGAATCCCTTGCGGTTTATGTAGCGTCTACCCTGCTCCCCAGGTGGTGACTTGATTTGTATGTGCGTACAGTCTATCGCACCCTGTACCTCCGGGTATTGTGCCACATGGTGGAAGTGGCGCATATTGCTAGCCAACTCCTCCTGAGATCTGGGGAAGTATATATGCTCATTGGCATGTGGTAACATGGCATCCAGAAACTGGTGTAGTACCCTGGATGCTGATGCCTGTGAGATACCCATTATATCCCCAGTTGGCCTTTGAAAGGTACCTGTGGCCAGTATTCGCAAGCTTACACATACCTTTGTGTCCACTGGGATGGGCTCCCCTCTGTTGTTTCTTGTTCTCAGGCGTGGCCGGCACAGCTCCGCTATTTGCTGTAGAGTGTCCCTATCCACCCTGTAACGCTCTACTATCTCCGGGTCTTGTAGCCCCTGGTAGGTAACCCTTGGTCTGAACACTCTCCTTCTCCTCTGAGGCCTACGGTAGTTGTCGGCACCCTCCTCCACAACTCCGTCTGTCTCTAACACATGCTGATGGATCACGGCCACGGCGGCACCCAACATGTACATTTTAAAAGTTCCCCGTGTGTTTACACCCTAGAGTGCGGTGTTTGGGAATACACAGCTGTATGTTGTGTGCATTCACACTTTATACTGTTGTGCTGTACACCCGGTGATGTCATAGGGTGTGTCTGTGCGGCCGTATCTGTGGATTATCTTCCGTGTTTTACCATTGGCACTGCAGCGCTGTTGCCTTTGGTGTTGCATTACTCTTGCCTGCATTGTATTAGCTTTCGACCTTACCTTACTGTTTCTGCATGTTGCGCCTACTATTTCCTGGCTTGCATCCTGCAGAGCCCTGTCATCTGTAGTTTCTGGGACACGGCATATCGTGCGTTTTGTCTGCCGCCGCCGTTATGCTGCCAGTCTACTTGGCTCTGCTGTGTCAGTTATTCACTCTTTGCACTCTGCTACCTACCCTACTTTCTTTGCATTCATATGCCTCTCCTATCCCGTTTCGCAGGTTTCTGCATGCAGAGTTATCAGCTGCCGCCAATTGGCCTTCGTGGGTTGATTGGTGTTGATTGCTCATTACTACTCCAATTTCACTGCTTCCGCATTTCCTCAAATTATCAGCATCACCTTCCTGTATCCGTTATTGTTGACGGGGCGGGTGTCACATGACTGGGTTAAGGGAACGTAGTCATCCTCGTGCATGTGCATCTCTGCGCGCATTGTGTGCTCTCAGCTCAACTATTTCCCCACACGCCGGTCCTGATGCTGTGATGTGCGATGTACAGCCCATGTTTGCTGGGTTCCAATGTACTTCCTCCTACAGTGGCACACCCCTCTGCGATTGACATGTATTCCCTCTGAGCCACTCCTCGGTGTATTACCGCTGCGCCGTTTGGTCCAGCCTTACGCCGGTGGGGGGTTTTGCGATTCAGTATCATCTGCCTCATTTGCATGGCATTGACTACTAATTCATAGTTACTGCGCCGAACACTGCCGCAACTCCTTGGCAACCCTTGCACCGTGGATGTGGCTTTCCATGCATACCATGGTGTATTGTGTCTTTGAAGCTGATGTGTATTACACTGCTCTTTTATGACATTGTCATATTATGTCATTGTTTCGCACCTTCCGCGGACATGTCCTGGGGTTCTGCTGTGTGTTTCTGTGGACATACCATTTATGTCATTGTTTACATGTTGTGCATGTTTTCTTTGGACATTCTCTGTGTCTTTCACCATTGGCATGTGGCAACTGTGTGATACCTGATGTTGACAGCATTCCGTTACTCCTATGTCATGTTTGGGTAAATGTAAACCGTTTTTTTTGGTTTACATTTCCGTGCCCTTATGCTATGCCTGCGCCACTTCGTGGATCGCTATATGCCTTCATTTGCATGGTGCAACACCGCACATGGGGTGTTTAACATACCTACGCCGGAGGCACGTGGATTTGGATCGTACCTGAATCGCTCGGCGGTCATATCTGGCGTTGTAACGCCTATGCTATGCGTGCGCCTGGCGGAAGGTTCATGAATCCCGGGGACTGACTATATTCCAGTACAAGGCCACAGACAAACAAAGACATGACAAAGCATATTACTTTCCACCAAGTATGAGCATGAGGGCAGGCCTCCCTGGACCCCCCACACCCCCTGCTACTTAAATATATCAAGTCCAAGATTGCACTTCACACACTTACATGAGTTATGTTGTAGTATAGCAAGTTAGGAGGGAACATTACTAAGGTTACAACAGGCAGTCATGAAACATGTAATGGTATGTTCACCATTTTTTTCTGTGGTCTGCAATCTCGGAGTTAATATATTTAAGTAGCAGGGGGGTGGGGGGCACAGGGGGGGCTACTTGTTGGAAAGTAATATGCTTTGTCTTGACTATAGTCAGTGTTTGTATCCTGTGTGTCTTCAGTCTTTTGGGATTCAGGATTTTGAATTTTCAGGATTTTTGGTGTCAGTTTTACAGGATTCGAGATTGTGGGTTTTTAGTCTTCT
The DNA here is from genome assembly GCF_019279795.1 of Protopterus annectens. NCBI lineage: Eukaryota > Metazoa > Chordata > Ceratodontiformes > Protopteridae > Protopterus > Protopterus annectens. Next base: position 130,510,564 of record NC_056732.1, on the reverse strand, counting down.
GAAGTGAATCCATCCACATATATATATATATACATACATATATATATATATATATATATATATATATATATATATATATATATATATATATGTTTACTATCATAAAATCGAAAATAAAAAAAAAAGTGTACGAATGTTCGAAGTTTAACATCGGAAATTAACATTTCCATATGTCCCTAATGTAGAAAACAGCCATGCACACCCCCCCAACTTAATATTCCAACTCCAAGATCGCACTACAGTGAAGAAAGGGATGTATTTCCCTAACTGCACTGCACCGCGATCCCCTTACATGAGTGAACGTTATAATTGCGAATGCACAGTCCATTCGCAATGATAACGTTTGCTTACATAACCTGCCGTACTATGAAGTGTTCGAACATATGTTGTTCGAATACTTCATATATCTAATACGGCGACATTTTGATAGTAAACCATATGTATATATATATATATATATATATATATATATATATATATATATATATAGATAGATAGATATGTGTGTGTGTGTGTGTGTGTGTGTGTGTGTGCGTGTGTATATATATATATATATATATATATATATATGTATACATACATATGTGTGTATGTGTGTGTGTGTGTGTGTGTGTGTGTGTGTGTGTGTGTGTGTGTAGGTTCATAGGTGTGCACTTGGCTAATAACCACTGGGACCTTTATAAGCCTAGCCATGCAACCCAAATGTACTCCATGCGTTATTGTGCCTTAGAGGTTATTTTATCAAGTGTATGTCAGTTAGGGCATAATTTAACTGCTGCCTCTGTCCATCAGAGACATAGGTGTCAGGAAGAGGGAGTGCATTTCTGATTTCCCATCCAGTGGTCCAGGTTGTATTTTAATAGGGTTATGGAAAGGTTCTGCTTGACATGGATGGGAAGCCTATTCCAGAGAATGGAGATTCTCTGAGATATGTACCTGTCCCTCCAACATGTCTTATTTAAGTCACAGTCAGAGATTAAAATCCTTAGATCTAGCAGTTTTAGTGTTCATTTTGCAAATATTCAAAAGGTCCATCAGAGTGGGATTTAATGATCCCTTGCCTGATAGGCATAAATCATCTCTCTGGAAAATGTAGCTTTGTGGCATTTGCATAGTGCGCTGTAGTTATGTCTGGTTTTCTTTTTGTTTGGAACACCTTTGGAAATTCCTGTTGTTACATGTGCTCAGTCAGGTATATACAGAAAGGTGTGTTATACTCAACAATGGGTTTGACAATGGCTGAGTACAGTGGGACAATGTCTTCCCTGGACCAAGGTACCATGCCCATACTTATACATTGAGTGACACAGAAACATTTTCTTACAACTGTAGACAAATGTTGGTCGAAAACCAGGTTACTATCTACTTGAGTACCTAAATCACTGACTATTGTATCTACCTTTAGGGAGTCTTTTATCAATGAGGTAGTTTTTCTGGGTAGCTGACTTCTCAAAAGGTACTATTATGCTTTTCTTGGTACTGAAGTTTAAGCCATGGCTTTGGAACCAGTCATTTATCTGTGTTAGACCTTCCTTTTAGATGGGGGGGGGGGAGTCCATGATTGCTCCTAGCTTGCAATCATCTGCAATCATCTGCAAACTTAGTAAGCCAGAGGTGATTGACATTGGCCATGACGTCTGAAAAATAGATACCAAAGTGGAGTTGACCCAGCACAAAGCCCTGTGGGATGCTACTGATGAAGGTGGTCTCTCCAATCCTAACTTCCTGGGTACTGTCTGTGAGCCATCTGGCTATCCAGTGAGTCACACAGGGGTTTATGTCTAGTTCCATGAGTTTGTTCACAATACCCAAGTGGGTTATTGTATCAAATGCCTTAACTAGGTCAAGGTAGGCAGTATGCACCATTTTGCCCTTATCCATTGTCTTGGTGACCCTCTTAAAGAAGCCTACCAGGTTTAGTAGGCATGACCTGCCTTTGATGAAACCAAACTGGGTTGAATCCAGTGTCTGAAGGTTTCCTTTGTCTTGGTTAATGATTTCTGTGAGAATTATTTCCATGGCTTTGTATATGAGACTAGTCAGAAAATAGGTCTGTAGTTCCTGGAATCCACTGATGGTCCACCCTAGTGCAAAGTGATGACCATTGTAGTCTTCCATTCACATGGCATGAAGCCTGTATTTAGGCTATGGTTGAATAGCAACACCAGTGGCCCTGATAGGCCATACTTCAGGCTATTTATGAGGCATCCTTGGATATTTATTGGAGCCAACTGAAGCTATATTCCTGGCCTTAGAAACTGCATCTAAGACCAGCTCCCTACTGATAGTTGAAGGAATTATGCTAGATATTATTTCCTGGGGGTGGCTGGGGATGGTGGTGGTGGGATAAAGTTGAAGCTTAATTTTTTAATCAGAAAATTAGCTATATCTCTCAGTTCCATGAACATGACTCCATTTACCAACAGTTTGGCATACTGTTATGTGCTACCGTTGAGGTTTTGGACATAGCTAAAGAAACCCTTATAAATGTCCTTGGGCTGAGACACTATCTTTACCTCAAAATTAGATTTCCTGGACTTAATTAGTCCTCTTAGCTATACATTCATTTTGATGAGAGATTTTTTTTTCTTTATTGCTGTTACTCTTTCTAATTGTAACTATGACTTTTTTCTTTTGTTGTAGAACCTGTTTAATTTTGGATTTCACCAGTGTAGTAATTTTATTATACATTTTTGGGCTTTCTTATGGTAGGCAGAGCAGCCTCTATGCAACCATTCACATGGTTGTACAAAGCTTCTGTGAATAATTACACGTAGACTGCTGTGTTTTCTCTGTTTGGAAGTGGTTGAAATTTTCAAAGGTTATCACTTAATAAAAGGTAATTTGCCTCAAAGTGGTTTCTAACTGTTACAGGATTTGCTGGGGTTACAGTACTGATTCATATTTCAAAGGAGACCGCCTTGTGGTCTGACCTCACCAGAGAGGACACAACACTGGGCGGGTTGGGGATTTGCAACATTCTCCCATATTTGTGAGTACCAGGTCTAATATGGTTGTATCTTTAGTAGGTGTATCCACTACCTGATCCAGGGTGTTTGTGTTTAAGAAGTCTAGGAATCTCTACAGCTGCAAATTTGGGGTAGTATAGAATTAACAGTTTATAGATTGATAATTAAAGCCCCCCATGAGTATGGTATTTGGTTCAATGGTGATTGTCTGCAACAGGCCTGAGTATGAGTTATGAGCTACGGGTTTCATGTGACATGGAGGGTGACCTATAGCTTGCTAGGGTATGGTAATGGACTTTGTCTATGGTAATCTGGACATGGAGGAACTCCAGTGCATCATCTTGTTTTACCAACCTAGAGATATACTTGTTATCGATGTAGACTGAGACACCTCCACATTTAGTCCCTGTCTCTGCATTTGCAAGTCTAAATGTGTGGAAGGAACTGAAGCATAGCACTGCCAGGGAACTCTCTGTAACCTTCAATCATGTCTTGGTAAATGCACAGAAGAGCTTGGAGGGAGATGAGCTTCTTGTTTAAATTTCTGCCATTGAGAAGTAAAACCATTCGATTCCTTTGGTTGAGTTTGCTATGTTGGAAGGTTTGTCCATTTGGCACTGCCTAAAAAAGACTCTATGGGAAAGACAATGTTTTAGCCAATATTCAAAAGTCTAGGGAGGGACAACCATGTGGTTTATTTATAATGTCATTCCACTCTGACAAATATTCTATCCTCCTAGAATGACAAGAGAAACTAATGATTAAAGTCAGTCATCTTCTGTTCTTATTGTGGCATCATCTTGGTGATGGTAGAATACTGCTCAATGCAAGGCGCATATCTACCTTTAGCACATAGGTTCATAGGTTCATAGGTTGGTACTAGGCTATCAGACCTAGGGCCTATACAAGCCTAGCCATAACAATTCCCTGACTATTTCTTCCCACACTATTTACTTTCCTGGACCCCTGTTTAGCAGGGTGACTAACATGATCCCCAGGGTGAATTTCCTTTTTCCCATCCAATCATCAAGGTTCCTTTTGAAGAGGCCAAAGAGGCACTCTGCTTGACATGTATAGGCAGTCTATTCCAGAGTCTGGGGAGTCTCTGGGTCAGGAACCTATCCCTCCAGCATGTTTTGTTTATTCTGGTGACAAGATTTAGATCCCTGGAGCATGTGGCTCTGCGGGATTGGGATTTCTTTAAGTGTAGCATGTCCAACAGCTATGGGATTGACATGGCCTTGTATGTTAAGCAGAGATCACCTCGGAGTAGACGATATGCAACAGAGTATAGCTGGAGTTTTTTATGGCGGTCAGCATAGGGCATCTGCTTTAGGCCTGTGATTCTTTTAGTGAGGTATTTCTGCGGCCTTTCCAGTTGTTGCAGATGTCTTGAGAGGTACATACCAAATGGGGCATTGTATTCTATAATGGGTCCAATGAGGGATGAGTACAGTGGGATGATGACCTCCTTTTTTCTGGAAGAAAAGCCCTTATTGATGAGGTGTACCACATAGAAGAATTTCCTGACTGTTGTGGCAATGTGGTTATTGAAGGTGAGGCCACTGTCCACCTGTTTCCCTAAGTCTCTTATCACACGTTCGGTGTTTAGTGTACTGCCACCAATGTGATAATTCACGGGTACATGTTTTTTCCCAAAGGGGATAACTATACATTTCTTGGCATTGAGCTTGAGCCCATGGCTCTGGCACCAAGCATCTGTTTCTGTAAGGCCCTTTTGTAGAGTATCCACATCATTTGGGGATTCAGTAATGGCTCCCAGTTTGCAGTCATCTGTGAACTTTGTTAACCAGAGTCCCTTAGTGTTGGCCTGTATTTCAGAGAAGTAGATACCAAACAAGAGAGGTCCCAGTACTGAACCCTGAGGTACTCCACTTGTCACTTGTCTGGAGCTGGATTTGGAGTCAGCTACTTTTGCAGTGTGGGTTCTGTCAATAAGCCAGTTGGCAACCCATCGAGTGATGTAGGGATTAATGCCCAGCATAATAAGTTTATCCATGATTCCAGAGTGGGGGATGGTATCAAAGGCCTTGGCGAGGTCCAGATAGGCTGTGTGACTGCCTTACCCTCGTCCACGGCTCTGGAAACTGATTTGAAGAAGTCAATAAGGTTCAGGATACAAGATCAGCTCTTCACGAACTCAAACTGGGTGGGGTCCAGTGTTTTAAGGTTGCCAATGTCTTGCTTTATAAGTCCCATAATAATACATTCCATGGCCTTGCAGATCAGACTTGTCAGACTGATGGGGCGGTAGTTCCCGGAATCCAAGGTGGATCCTTCCTTGTGGAGTGGGATAACTGTAGATGTGCACCACTCAGTGGGCACAAAGCCTGAGGTGAAGGTATGATTAAACATGACACTTAGGTGAGGTGCCAGTTCATTTTGTAGTTCATGTAGTACACAGCCCGGGATGTCATCTGGTCCCATGGATGCTGTATTCTTAGCTTTGGAGAGTGCGTTTTTACCTGTGTGGCCATTATTACTGGAATTTGGCAATTTTCCAGTATTGAGATGGGCCATTTAATGGATAAGAGGTGGGTGAAGTTGGCACTGAATCGATCTGCCAGGATATTAGCAATATCCTTGAGATCTGTATATTTAATGCCATTCTGTTGTAGCTCAGAGTAAATCTGAGCATTGCCATTTAGATTCTTGACATAGTTATAGAATGCCTTGTGGTTGTCTTTGGAATCTTTGGCAATTTTATTTTCGTAACTAGCTTTGGAGGATTTTATGAGGGATCTCAGCTTCTTACTGTGGCTGATAAGGGAGTTTTTTGCATCCTGGGATTTTCATCTTTTCTGCAACAGTTTTTTCCTATTGTTCTAAAGTTTGTTTATGGCAGGGGACTACCAGACTGGCTTTCTTTTTTTGGAGGAGAGCATCTTGATTCTATTTGGGATGGCACAATTCATGCATGAGTGGATGTGCTCATACAGTGCCTTAGTGTAGGACTCAACAGTCGAACTTTCAGTTCCTGTCTGCATGGGTGTCATGAAGTTTGTAACTTCTGACTTGAGTAGCATGAAGTTGGCCTTGGAGATGTTTTTTATGGAGGTTTCCTTACTGGGGGGTGGGGGTGAGATGTGGATGTTAAGGGTGATTAGCTTATGGTCTGACCTGACCAACGAGGGGGTGACCATAGTTGTGGAGCATCGATTTCCCATGTTGGTAATGACCAGGTCTAGGATATTAGAGCCTCTGGTGGGACTATGGATTAGTTGATCCAGGGCATTGGAATTTATGAATTCCAAGAACTGTTGGGCAAAGGTGTTGGTACATGAGTAGTTTTCCCAGTTAATGGCAGGGTAGTGAAAATCACCCAGTATTAGGGTGTTTGGTTGTATCTTAATATTTTCCAGTATGTTTAGAAAGGTGTAGTGAGAATCTTGGGGCATAGTGGGGGGATCTGTAGCAAGCTACAATTTGGATTGCAGTCTTATCTAGTGTTAGTTGCACCTAAAGAATTTCAGATGCATTGTGTTGGGCAACTAACCTGGTGATGTGAATATCCTTGGTGAATATGGACACTCCTCCACTTTTAGTGTTTCAATCCTGGTTTGGTAGCCAAAAAGTGTGGTAAGAGTTGTAGCCTGGTATTGCAGGGGTGCTCTCTGGAGCCTTGAACCAGGTCTCAGTTACCGCACAGATATCAATGTTCTCCATTTTTAGAAGTACCTCGAGAGAGTGCATTTTGAGGTTTAGACTTCTAGCATTGAGTAGCATTACCTTCAGATTTTGCATGCTTGTACCTGTTACATTGGTGGTTTTGTCCTTTGAACTTTGCCTAAAAAAGGCACTATAGGGGTGGCAAGAGCCTTAGCCAGTAGCCTGAATCCCAGGGGCGACAGGTGCAAACAATCTCTGGCAAAGCATCGTGGTCTGTCGATCATGTTGTCCCAGGCAGACTGATACTGGATCCCCTTTGAATGACACCAGAAGCTTAGCCAATTGTTGAAGTCAATCATTTTGTCCTTATATTGTGGTGTCATTCTGGGCGAAGGCAGGATGCTTCTCAGGGCTAGGGTCATACCTGCCTGGGCCACATGATCCAAGATCTCTTCCATGTCTCTTTTCATGTAGTCCATGGAGTTATGTCTCAAGTCATTCACTCCAACATGGACAATGACAGTCATATTTGTACTTGTTGTGGAGTGACTTGAGTGCATGAGTTATGTGGTGGATCCTGGCACCCGACAGGCAGCTCACTGTAATTTTCTCCTTGTTCAGCCTGGCGAGTGGGACATCAGTGTGCCTGACTATAGAGTCACCTATGACTAAAGTTTTAGGTATGCTGTCTTGCCTTAGGGGCTGTTGCTGAGTGGCACACTGTGTTGTGAGCTATGTGACACTTTGGTTGTGATTGATGCTTGTTTGCATTTCAGCTTCGAAGGTCCTTGTTGCTTGGACAGGTTACAGTTAAGGGCCTCCGCATATGTGGATTTAGTGTTGCTATGTGTGGGTGTTGGTGGTGTGAGTTTAGAAAGGCTATGTGTTGCTTGAGGTGTAGTGTGGGTGTTAATCTTCTCCTCTTAACTGTCTAGCACAATCTTGGGTGGAGAGAGCATTGCTTCCAGTTTGGCTATGTAAGTGCATCTCACACAGGTTGTAGTGTTGGGTGGTAGGAGGAGAGGGTTGTCTGTGTATATGAGGCAATTGCTGCATTGCCCCAGTATACCCAGATTCATCAGGTGGACAGGAGAAATCACCATAAGCTGACCCTTGGACATGCCTGGTTTGGTGCTTTTTTTTTTTTTTAAGGTACAGGAGCTGTTTTCCCTTACCTTAGCAAGGTACTTTGCAATTATAGGCTGTTTAGTGCCTATGATTAATTTCTCCTTATTAATAAGGAGAGTTGAGTGCTTGTATCAGTTTAAGGCTTCCTAGTGCTTTCCAGCAGGTATTAGAGCAAGTGCTAGTCACAGGGATGCTTAAAGGTAAGATGAAAAAAAAATGGTTTATCCTAAACACTGCAGTGTGCACTAGAGAAGTTAGATGTGAAAGCAGGTAATTTAAGTTTTACCTGTTTGAGAGTGCCATAATGTCTCTCTTCATATTGTATAGGGAGGTATGTCTCAGGTCATTTACACCTTCATGGACTAATCATACTGGTATCTGTGGTGTAATCACTTGATTGCATGTTTAACTTGGTAGATCCTGGTGTCTGCAGACAACTGACCTCTATTTTCTCCTTAATCAGCCTGGTGAGTCAGGCATCAGTATTTCATACAGTGCAGTCCCCCATAACTCGAGTACTGAGTATTGAATTGACTTGTCTTATGGGCTTCATGGTTGAGGATTTATGCATCTATATTACCCGATCTAATGTTTAGGTTAGCGAATACCTAAACGTCAAACTAGTAATATTGAAAATTTAAAACAGCGAATGGCCGATTTAATATAGAGAATGAATTCCCTCGGCCGCAAAAAAAAAATAATTAAACCAAAATGACGTGGGGGGGGGCTTCATCCCCCCCCCCCCAACTAAATATACCAACTCCGAGATCGCTCTACAGTTGGGAAAGGGGCAAAATCTGCATAACAACCAAGGGAATTCTTTCCCTGTGTTAAAATGGCCATTCACAATTTTTTGCTTTCACTATTACCAGATCGACGTTTAGGTGTTGTCTAACCTAAATGTTCGATCAGGTAATAGGAACCTAAGGTTTACAGGATGTGGCTGCATGTGCAGTGTTAGGTGTTGTTTCTGTTGAGTGCGTTCAGGTTTGCTGAGGATAATTTTTGCAGGTGGAATGTCTTGGAGATCTTTGTGGTTTGCGAAGATTACATTTAGGTGCCTCAGCATAAATATGTCTATGTCTATGGTGCATACTGTGTAGTGGATGTAGCATGTATGTTTCTGACATCCAGATTGTCATTTTCAGTGTTTGTATGGAAGAGTTTTGCTTTCAGAGCCATTGTGTATATACATCACTAAGATATTCTGTTTGTTCTTTGAGGTTTAAATGGTTGCCAGTGAACATTAGACATTTGTTACAGTGTCTCAGTAAACCCATATCCACCAAACTTGCTGCTGATTAATTGGGAAAATGCCTATCCATGATGTCAGGTCCCTTATTGGGTGAGTGCAGTGCATGGGTAGTAAATAGTGGCATAAATAAGGGTGCTGTGTGGATTAGAGACTAGTCTAGGCTATATAATACTAAATTCAAGGGTCATGGTCCTCAACATGAAAACTAATGGCGCTATGCTACTCAGCATATAAAGTAGTTGCTATACACTCACCACACTACTGGTACAGTTTCAGAAGTGGTTTTTATAGGGAAAATTTGTCTTTAAGTGTCTGAGTCTCCACAGGACAGTACTACAACTGATGCATGATGGACAGTGGTGCACAAATGCTCAACATTTATAAAGGCACTTAAAACACAGGAAACTGGCTTCTAAGTCCCCTGACAATTAAAAACAGCTACACATATAGCTTTGTTTATGTTTTCCAACTCAGACAAAACAAGCCACCACCTATTGCCACTAAATGGACTACTCTAGCCCTCTTACTTAAAAATATAAAAAAGATTGCTTGATAATGATACTACAAAATAAGGTACATGCTCAAGATGATTTGAAGTACTAGGGACCTTTAAAATGGTTTGTCAGTGTGATGCAAAAGACAGCACACTCACCTTTAATGCAGAAGGCTGTGGGTTCTATATCAATGACAGGTAGATAAATTGCTGACACTGCAGTGCATCGTAAGGAGAGTGCTGCTCTCCTGAGACTGCTGTGTTATGCATGAGATGTTACATCGAAGCCCCATCTGCTTGAGTTGGTGGTAGGTCAGGAGGATGTAAATGATCCCATGGTGCCTATCAAAAAGAGTAGGGGTTGTTTAGTGTTTTTTTATATATATGGCTTTACTTTCTCTCAGCGATAACACACATTACCGAAACTCAAATCGCGGACACTAAACTGCCGAAAGTGCAGTTGAACGAAACTTCAATCTATTGAAGATCACTCCTAAGAAAACAGATCATCACTTCTGGGCTAGCAGTGAAGTACTGGTGCAGTGTTTTTCTTTATTTGTTTAAAGTGTCACTGGGAATGTACATATGTTATATAGCACTTGCAGCTTCTTGGTGTATATTGCAGTACAGTGCAGATAAGGAGATTTACCCTTTCCACACTGTAGTGCAGTCTCGGAGTTGGTATATATAAGCTGCAGGGGGTGCCCCCCACATGTTTTTGTTTGTTTTTGCATTTCGGAGAAGTGAGCTTCAATTGACTTGAAGCTTCATTCAACTACACTTTCGTCAGTTTGGTGTCCGCGATATGAGTTTCAGTAATGTGTGTTTTTGTTGAGAGAAAGTAGATCTATATATATATATATATATATATATATATATATATATATATATATATTTATTTATTTATGGCTTCACTTTATATTCCTGAAATCCTGAAATACCGAAGCTCAGAATTTTGAGACCATAAAGCCAAAAGCTCTAAATACCAAAATCCCAAAAGCACGAATTTTGAAATCGCGAATCCTACACTAACCAGACACCACACACATACACAAACACACACCTTCCCCCCACGCACAAACACACAAACCTATACTACATACAAGCAGGGTGGCAAGCCCCCTGTACCCCCCATGTGGGAGCAAGCCCCCCACAACCCCCTACTTAAATATACTAACTCTAGGGTCACAATACACAGACAAACGCACGAAAACACCACCACACATCTACATTCCCCTTGCACACACACATCACAGTCACAACACACACTGACACACACTAAAGCCCCTAACCAACACCCTTAAACATACATACTTACCTGGACTTCCATTCAAACACCGCAACACCAGAAGCGCTACTTTAACATCTCCAAACGTTGGGATTTTGAAATTCGCACTTCTGGGGTTTCGGTATTTAGAACTTTTGGCTTTATGATCTGGGGATACTGAAGCTCGGTATTTCGAAATTATAAAGTGTTCCTATATATATATATATATATATATATATATATATATATATATATATATATATACACACACACATATATATATATATATTTATGTACATACACACACACACACACACACACACACACACACACACACACACACACACACACACACACACACACACACACACACACACACACACACACACACACACACACACACACACACACTAATAAAGTTATACAATGATTTTAAATCATTTTTATTTGCAGATTTTGCACATCAAAACTTGTCATTTCTATATTTTATATTACCTCCCGCTCCTTTTTCCATAATCATAATCTAATTTTCTTTAATATTAGTGACAATATCTATTTTCCATTAAACATGATTTCATTAATTCTTTCATTCCATATTACCCAAACTACATAAAATACATTCTTATCTAAATTTATTTTCTCCAGAAACGTTTTACTTCACATTTTGTTATGCTATGTCTCTTTTGTGGTCCCCTTCATAACGTTGACATACCTTTCCTCAATTTTCAAAATGTTGAGATGAAAAGGCTGTAAGTTTAGAATCACAAACTCCAAAAACATTGTATTTCCTTTCCAGAAAAGTAACCACTTGTCCACCATGGTGAACTTTGCCCTTTCTCCACTGTAGTGTAAGAATTTAAATAGGAGGGATGTGGGGGGGGCAAAGCTTCCCACTTTGGTGGGTGTAATTTGCTACCATTTGTGATTTTATCATTGGTGGCCAAGTTGTTCCTTTCCTGTAGAGGAAATATGATGTTCCAGGTGCTCATGATTGTAAACTTATGACGTTTTCATCTTGACATTTTGAAACTCAATGAAAGGTGGGTCAAAGTTAGGAAGGGGACCCCTTTTTTAACTAAATATTTATTTTCATAATGTCTATATTCAATCATGTCCATTTTTATATCTTCTTAATTTTTGATATTTAAAATAAAGTTATATATAATTTATTCTACATCGTTTTAATTCTCTCACATTAAAAACATGTTCTATTGTTTATTCTTCTCCACAACACAAGCATATTCTTTTGTGTTTCTTTTTATAAGGCATATTTGTCTTTAATGGGTAATTTCTTTATTCCAATCTCAATAAAAATCTTGGCATTCAACATTATCTGCACCATTTTTTTTGTTTAATTGTTTTAATCTGTACTTCAGGAACATTTTCAAATGGATTAATACAATAATATTTCCTCATAATATTATTAAATCATATTTTTCTATTTTATTCCACTTCATCATTCTTTATTTTCCACAATGTTCATAGGTGCATTGCTAAGTACTAGGCTAGCTGCTCCTGTTGCCATTTTAAGCCTAGACAATTTCCCTTTCTAAAGTGAGAATTAAACCTTGTAACTTGTGTCTGTGAGGTAAACATCTTAATCATTATTCCAACTTCCAACATTCTTATCTTTTGTTGATAATTCTCTATTTCTTCTTTAAAATATTCTTTTGTTCTTTTACTATTTCTATATTGTTCCAAAATTCCTAATACTTATACTTAAATACATTTGCCACTAATTTCTCATTCTTTTCATTTAACCATTTCAGTACTTTATATACATTCAATGAAGTAGCATAAACTATTGAATTTGTCATACCTACTCCTCATTCTTCTTTGTTCATATATAAAACACCCCCTTTTAACAAGATTTAGTCTTGATCCCCCTATAAAGGAATCATGACAAGACTAGATAAATATGCTATCTTTCCTATCAACACTGCATTACTCAAATATACTTTTTCTTATATGCTAATCTGTACCTTTTCCACAGTATACAGATACCTTTTATTTCCATTATTTCCCATCCCTTCTTATTTTCTTCTTTATCAAAATGTATCCCTAAAACAGATATCTCCTTCACAGAAAATTGTACACCTGCTATTTATATTGTATCACCCATCCATTTACCTTTAAAACCATGATTTGCAAAAGGGCGAACAGCACATTTCCAAAAGGCAGATTGCAAGGTTTGCAAATGCTGAACAGAAAAAGGGTCAAATGTGCAATGAGCGAATGCACAGTGAGATTCGCTCATTGCACATTCGACATTCAGGGGCGGATTGCACTATAGTGGGGATCGGGAAATGGTTCCTTTCCCCACTGTAGTGTAATCTCAGAGTTAGAATAATAAAGTAGGCGGTATGGGGACACAGCCCCTCACAAGGGGAGTGCATGGGAGCTTGCCCCCCTGTTTTACACTTTGTTTTTTTTTCTTTGACTTTCATGTTTGAAAAACAGTGAATCTGCTGTTCGATTTGCTGTTTTTTGAACATGTAGGTTTGTCGACATTGTCAGTTTCATAGTTTTGAGTCGCTCATATGAGCACTCGAACCAATGCAAATCGCGGTTTTAAAGGTAAACCCACCCACCCCTTCTTGGTTTCTTTCTTTGTTAAGCATCATACCTCTTTCCTTTAAACTTTCTCTAAGTAAATAATAACTTCTCTTATTCACTATTTTTAGTTATTATAGTAATATCATCTGCACATGATATCCTAACTGGAATTTCAGCCTCTGTTTGAATTTTATAATTTGCAATCTTCATTTTCTGGTTTACCTATATAACTATTGTACTCATGACAAAAACAAATAAAATATTACTAATAGGACACCCTTGATTTTATTATTAATGCTATGCATATCCATTATTTTCCATAATATATCATGCTGTATTGAATCAAATGCTGTGTTAATATCATCTACTATAAGCTTTATATCTTTTTTCTTTCTATTTATATCATTTATGCTTTCTCTTGGTTTAATTAGTCATTCTTGATATTCTTTTCTTTTTATACCATACACCACTTTCCTCCATTATGTATTGCATTTTATTCGCAAACCTGTTTTGTATTATTTTCATAAATATTTTATAGTCTGTAATATTTAAAATTATTAGTCTCCATTTTTATATCTTCTTTGTCTTCCTTTTTCCATATACATTTCAGGACTCCGCTACACAATTGCTTATATTTTAATCCCTCATTTAACCATTTATTGAACATACATATTAAATACGTTTTCTGCAATCTTTTCAGATTTTTATATATTTCAAATCCAATATCATTTGGACCTGATGCTGATTCCATCTTTAAATGTGTTTTCTAATTCATATAATGTGATCACTTTTCAAGTTCTTTATTATTTTGTTCAGTATTATTTTTTTAACTTTCCATTTCTTTATACTATGTCTCTTTAACTAAATATTTCTCCCACATAACTTACAATTTCCATAACTGTTGCTAAATTTTATTATTATTACCTTGCTTATCTTTCACTGTTCTCATTGTGCTAATATCCACCTTCATCGTCTTGCTTAAATAAGGTAAAACTTCCTCTTTTGTCCTGTGCAGAAAATACCTTTGTTTACATAGCAGTTCTCTAATTTTTCCATTTTTTTATAAATTTCTTTATCCTTCTCATAATAGCCGCCATTATTTTCTAAGTTATTCATTGCATCATTATATATTTTAACATATTCCTGCTTTTCTTTTTTTTTCTTTCCTTTTTCCAAAATAAATAACCATCATTTAAAAATAATCCACCATTCTGAGCAATTAACATAAAATGGTTTCAGAGTAATATGATCCTTCAATAATTTCTTAATATCTTTCTTTTCTTTTGCATTCCATTCCCTTTTATTTATTCTTTTTATAACTTTTCATATCTTTATTTATGAGTTGAGGGACCTGTTGAAATAGTTTCTTGTTCCATTATACATATTCCTTCTGATTCCAGAAAATAAACTATTTCAGATTTTAAAGTATTTCTCCTGTAAGTCCATGTTTTTTTACTCCATATAACTAACTATTTTTCCACATTTTACTACTTCCATCATCTTTTCTTTACATCTTTTCCTCTTTTCCCTTTATTTCCCCTTAGTCACAATTGAAATCTCCTATAATTAATATGTCCATGTTCACAAATACATAATCCAATATTTTCTTAAATAGATTCTCCCTTTCTTTACTAGTCACATATTCATATATATAAACAATTCTATACACTTTTTCTTGCCGTCTTTACACCTCTAATTGCAGTTCTTCCCATTTTCATTAATATAACATCCAGAATTTTTACTACTCTTCTACACAGAACTGGTATTTCTGAACTCTCTTCATTCCCTACGTTTCATATTATTTCCCCATCCCATATTTTTTGTGTCTGTAATATTTCTTCATGTATCAAAATTCTTAGTCCTCCAGAATAATTATATCAATGTCACATTTGTCATCCTTCTAGTAATAATTTCAGACTATTAACATTCACTGAAATAATTCTTAAATTATTCCTTCCCTTGTTTCTCTGTTTGGGAGATATCATCTTTTACTAATTTCTTATAAGATAAACCTTGTCTGTTGCCTTTCTTATTTTCCTTTATATTAATGTCTTTAGATTTTCTTTTTCTGTCTCTAACTCTTCTACCAATGGATTTGTTCACTCTTACCATTTTCCAACATATAACTTCTTTCTCACTAACTTCTGATTCTATCTCTAATTCATCTACTTCATTATTTTTTCATTATCTCCTTTTTCTTCTAAAGTTTCATTTATTCTATCTCATCTTCAGTCCTTTCTCATTCTTTCTGTTTATTCTTGTTTATAATACTTAGCTCGTTCTTTTTTTCTTTGTCACTTTTTTTTGTATTTATAACATTCAACTTCACATTTTTTGCTTCATATCCTGTTTTACTGCATATGTAGCATTTCTTTCTGTCACAACTATTAACTAAATGTTCTTATGTTCCTCAAAAATGCCAAGTCTTTTGTTGTCTCTAATATTTTACAACACCTCTGTTACCACCAACGTGTATAATGCTTGGAATATGTACAGTTACATCCATTTCCATTTTCAGAATAACATTACAATCCAATGCCCCAGTCCATAAAACTCTATTGTGATAAACTTTTGAAATGTCTTTTATTTCTTTATATATGTTTTTAAATATTCTTTTAAAGTGCCTTTTTCCACTTCCATTTCAAAACTATATTCACTGTCCTTTTTGTCTCTTAAAAAGATGTCTTTATTATATAATCGTTCCAAGGATTTTCATTCTGTATCTTTCCATATTCACACAAAAATTTCTCCATACCTTGTACACTCTCAAATAAAATGTTACAGAATGTATTTTTGTTAATTAAGATAAATGCTCTTACCTCTTGTGCTTTTACTTCCAAAGGTAAAATTACATTGGCCTATACTTCATAACTGTTCTGTTCCTGTTCCCTTTTGCTTTGAATTCTTACCATGATTTTTCTTTCCACATTATCTCCTTTTCTTTTTTCTTTCACTCTTTCTCATGTGGCTGTTACTGTCTCTGTGTACGTCTTCTTTGTCTTTCCACTACTTCCTTCTGGCGTTGCTTCTTTGTCACCATCTATTTTTTCCATCATGTTCCCAGACAAAACTTCATTCTCTGGTTCATTTTGGTTAATAAATTATTTCAGTGTATCATCCAGAAACTCTCCTAATTGGATAAATTATTTCAGTTTATCATCCAGAAACTCTCCTAATTGGAGAGTTGTAACTAAACACTCCTATTTGGCTGTATTCTCAGTTCGATCAAACAGCTTTCTTTATAAACTTTTGATGAAACTTCTGTTGGTACTGTGCATATTGCTTTTGAGCTGGCATTTGCATCCAGTCCCTTATGTTGCTGTTCCATCTCATCCACCATCCTTCCAGCCACCTCCACACTAGGAATGGGATGGGCGCATGTACCCATGTACAAAATACTCCAAGAGTGCTGATCACAAGTAGGGGAAGTTCCCAGATGCCCTCGCCAAATTTCCCCTAGAAGTATAAATACCACCTCTGGTGTCCCCAGAAATGAGGCTACTAGTCTAGTGGGACTAACTTGGTCAACAAGGATAAACAAAATAAAATGAATAATATTTAAAGTGCAAAATCAACAAATAAAGAAAGAAATAAAGTGGTGGCACTCCAAAACAGTTAACCAAAGTGCAAAATAAGAGAATAAATCTCTTATCTGGCAAGGCTGTATCAGGATTAATTCAGGACTCTCTCAGAGCCTGACAAGGGTGCTAAGTAGACTAGAGCTCTGGGAAAAAGAGCAGGAAACAATATGTATCTTAGAGGAGGTTTACTTGTGTGGTGGATATAGCAGAATTGCTAGAGAGGGACCCAATCAAATAAAGCCAATACTGGATCCCCAGTCATATGACTCTGATCTGAAGGTCAATGACCACAGGTAAGTTAGAATTTCAGAAACTTTAACTAAATGTCTCAGTGGGATTGTGAATGACTCAAAGAACAGGGGGAAATGAAGACACTGGAATGCAACTTTAAGAAGGCAAATGATAGGCAGTCTATAAGACTCTAGCAAAACTGAAATACAAACAACTGCAAAAGCACTGAAGCATGATTCCTGGAGTAGACTATACAATACTCTTACTACCATGGTCTAAAGCAGCAGACTATGTATGAATTTATCAGTAAGACTGTTTATGGAAAAATACAGTAATAAATTATTAGATGAGGGTTAAATCTGGCAGTAGTTCACAGTTAGGCCACAACTACGAATGAAACTATAAGACTAAGGCTTAAGAATGCAAACAGCTAGCTTTTACAAGTAATCCTACTTATAGACAAAGGGCGTCCTTTCCACAACTACAAATGAAGCTACAAGGTTAAAGTCCCAGGTCAAACTAAAAAATACAAACTGTTATTTGTTTAGGGTAAAATATGGAAAAAGCAGAAAAGTACAGAAGTATCACTACACATGTCACTATAAATGCAACATCAAATATTTAAGCAGAAATTAAATAAAAGCTTTTTTCTTTCATTTTGATGAAAAGCTTGTTACTCACATTTCAGGGTTATCCACATCTCTCCAAATCGTGCATAAATTAGTTATATACACAAGGTCTGTAACTCATAATTTAAGGTTTTGTGTTCATTTGAAAAATACCTAAGTAATGAGTCATATCTTATCCAGAAAATGCCAGTAATGTGGAATAAGCTACCAGGCTGGATACTCATTTCATAAACTACAAAAATATTTAAAGATCTTTTTAGTTGGATGGGTAATTAAAACAGTTTGGCACCAGTGATTGGGACCTGATGTGGTTCTGGTATAGTATCACACATTATGTAAGAGTTACGTACTCAAGTAATTCTGAAAATAAACACATATTTCAGTCTGTAAAACAAATGTTGCTTACTTTTGCTAGGACATTTATTGTAGCCATTCAATCATATAGCATCAAATTATCATGATCCTGTTTAAGGAAATTTTATAGTTGACATACTGAGAACATCTTAAGAGTTAAGTGTTAACTTGAAGCTCAGTCAGAGAGCAGCTGTTTAATTTTACTTTTTAGTTGGAAGCCACGGTGGTGCAGCGGTAGCATTGTTGCCTCACAGCAAGATGTCCTCCCGTTCAATTCTCAGCTGGAGCGCCTCCTGTGTGGAGTCTGCATGTCCTCCCCACAGTCCAGTGGTATTCGAAAGGCATGCGTGAATGGGCGTGAATGGGCATGCCTTCGGTGAAGGTTGGGCATCGAGCTGGCACCTCGGCACCATAAAAATCTACTGCCAATCATTAGCAGACCAGAGTCCCGCTGTGGCGACCCCTAACCGGGAAAAGCCGAAAGAAGAGCAACAAGTTTAGCACACTAACTATTGATATAGATGATATACCTTTAACATTGATTATAAGGCTTCCTACTGAGTAGAATACTTAAAGAACTCCAAATAAATGGGTGCTTTCTGTGGTCTTCCATAGTTTCCTTAGTTCCCGTGTTTTGCTTGGTTTTATCTTCTTACTGTCTTCAACAAACTAGTAACAATACAGCTCAGAACATGTTATTAACTCATGATTTATTTTTCTTGTTAGAAGACAACTAATGACATAACACCTTTTTTGTTTCTTGGATGTTTCTGTATATATGGTGCTTTCCTGCATGGGGCCATAGCCGGCCTTAGGCATAGGTTAACAAGGCGGCGGCCAGCCGCCCGCTTGTGGCAGGGCACTTTCAGTATTTTTATGGTGTGTAGATAGACCAGGGGGGGGGGCACTAAGTGGTGTGGTGGGATTGGGGGAGCCCCCTGCCTTTGGCACCAGTTGAGCGGCCTAGGGCCTGATGGGGCAGTAAACATCTGAGTATCATGTGCTAGTGCATGGAGGTTTGAGACTGAATACAGGTATGCTGAAATATACACTGAAGCTAGAAATGCAGAAATATTTTTCCTTAGCTGATGAACTTGTTAAGAATATCTAAACGATAACTATAAAAAAAATATATAAACTGTAGGTATGACTGTAATGATTATTTTTTGTAGGGCTATCAACCTTGAGTTTCTAAGCTCATGATTAACAGATAACTACACTCTTTATAAGATAAAAACTTTGGAGGTTTTGTACAATGTTTCTTTTGTGTGTTATTAGCCAAACAACAGAACATCATAGTTCATTACTAATAAGCAAACAAGACATTTAATTTAAAACTGCATAACTTGGGGAGTATTTTACTTAATTTTCTACATACCAGTGAGGCATGTAAATCACGTGAACATTTTTGTTATTACATATGTGGCATTACTTGTAGTTTTAAAAATGGCTTTAACGAGTAATTTTCAGATGTTTTAGTTATTTTTCAGTTATTTGCAGTCCTTTTAACATGACAGTGCATATTTTTCAGTGCAGGCGATTTTCATCCATAACTTTGGGCTGAAATTAATGACACACCTAGACATTCAACATACAAATTACAACAGGATGAGTTATTGAAAATCCCATGCTGTGTAAGCTTATTATGACAATAGGTACAGCAGACCAGATATAATGCTTAACTAGGGAATGTCTTGTATCATAGTCTGGAAGGAGTACATCAACCCAATGAGAACATGTAGTGATCCAAATCAAAAATCAGGCTGCATTGCTTTCTGCAGTGTAAGTAATGGCATATAGAATATGTCACTAGGTTATACAGGAAGCTCAAATTTACCATGTAGACTGATTTCTGGCTTCAACTTTAACAGGTATACATCAAGGGTAAAACAGGGCATGTAAAAGTCTAACAGTCCCTAAGGGTTTCCTCTTCATTTAGAAGGTTAAAGCAATTTTTTAGAGGTGAACAGCTTTATGATAAAAATAACAATTTGGATTTCACCAAAAATGATAAAAATAGATGCCTGTGGATTCTGATATCTTACAAATTAGTAACTATTTGTAATGCTGCTTCTGTTCATCATCATGAATGTAATAGGGGTTTGGTTTTGACCATTAAATCTCATCTCTTCATTTTACTCTGTTTTTTTTTCTTGTAATATCAGTTCTTTAATGTAAAAGAAGGCAATGCATTAAGCATGCTCAAGACATGGATAGCCATATCCATTCAGACTGTATAAACGTATTTCCATTTGATGAGTTTTCAACATTACTGGAAAAGCTCACCCAGACTCTGCCACAGCTTGCTGTGAGGGAAAGGTTAGTTTGGTTTTACTTTCTTGTATTTTGTTTTACTTTATTGCCTTTCATGACTTATGGTGAGAGAAGAAGCAAAGGCGCATTGTATACCAGCAGAGTGAAGCTGTGATGTCACCAACACTAGCAGTAGCCAGGCAGTAGCCATTCACACAACTGCACTCTTTTCATCATTCTTGACAAGCAACTTCTTTGTTTCCAGTAAGTACTGCTTGAATTGTTTCTAACTTCCGAATATTTGTCTAAATACTTCATCCTTAAATTTTCAAGGTCTGCATATTCATTTCCCCTCAAGTGTTTGACAGTGCCCTGTACAGACACAGACACCTTGAGTGACATTTTTCCTGTAAAAGCATGATTGAAATTTAACCAATACCTAATTTCACACAGGACAACTAGTTTGCAGTGGCACACACTGTCCCCAGCATTGCAAAATGGATACTCTTGACATTGCTTTGTATTCTTATTCTAACTGTCTAATCAACAAAAAAGGGTCTGTTGCCATGGATATGAACTTTCTCACTATCTTCATTACCAGTATAGTGGCTATGGGTATCCCAAGGCAATGTAGAAATTGCCTCATGTTTACTGACAACTAGTTAATTGTCAAGCAAAGTGATATGGTATGTACGAGATGTATTTACACAATGTCACTGGAGGCAAAGCTCTCACATAAAAGTGTTCCTAATATTAATAAAGTTGTCAGTAGTACACATGCTGCACCTATCGCACACAAGTCAAAGCAGACATATAGACCCATGTGACGATTGGGGAGAGATGGGCGAAGGCTGCCAGCCTAGTCAAATAGAATTTGATACATAATTCTAGCAACTGTATAAATAAATGTAAAATACATGCTTGTGTTTTTAAATGTAAGAAAACACTGTAAAATATGAACTTCAAGATTGTTGCAACATTGCCATCTGCTGTAAGGAAAACCAAGCCAAGTATTTCAAAGTTGTCTTTTTAAGTTGAAAAGATCTTATGAATCTCTTTAATGTTTAACATTCAGCTCCAGTGCGGCTGGATGAAGGTTTCATGCCCATTGTTTTAAGGCTAAAGTTTATGACCAGAATTTAGATGTGGAAGGTGCTTTATTGCTCAAGTTTCTGCTAGAATGTATATGTGAAATGCCTTGTATTGTTGTAAGTTTATGAGTAGGTGTTAGATTGCTAAATAATGCAGTTTGTGGCCTGAGAACTCAGACCAGGCATTAAGATGATGCAGTTTGTTTGCCTGGGAAAACCTAAGTGTCAAAAGTGATGTAATTTGGGGGAGGACACAGCAAACATGTTTTTTAGTAATTTTTAAATACTATTTCTCACAAGAAACTGAAAGCATTTTGACTTTGGACATCTAACTTATCAGCACTCTGCCTTGTGCTCACATGTATGTTTCAGCACTGTGATTTCTTGTAGGAGTAGTTAAAGCTAGTAAAGATTAATTATGTATTTTTCTTTGAAATCAGACCTGTCCTACTGTATTATTTTAAGTTTCCATGTGATCTCTGAACTCTTAGATATCTCTATGGTGTAGTAGTTTTGTCTTGTGTTTTAATTATTTATTATTAAATATTTTTAAAACCTTCTACCTGTGGCTGATTTGTGTAGAGATAGGCTCTAGAGTACATTGCATATTTATAGAGGTTATTGTAATAGGCCACTCTAAAGTAAGCTTTGACTGTTAGTAATACTACCATTGGATAATAATATTGCACAGTAATAATTGGGCACCCTTTTAAGGGCCTTTTAGTAGCTGATATTATTAGTTGGGTGGCGGCAGTAATTACTATTGGGTAAAGGGGCACAGCTGGAGAATTTGTGTCAGCCTTTCCCATGAATGTCTGTGAAGCAGTATAAATACTTATCTCAAAGTGTGTGTGTGGTGTGTCAGCTACTTGGGCAGGGACACAAGGCACTGGTTGGACAGAGAGGGCACTGGAGGTTTTAGCTTGCCCAGCTAGGCTGAGACATGGACACTATAGCTGTGCCATTGGGGAGTCTTATTGGGGACCTGGTAAGCAAGGGAGCAACCAGCCCCAGACTGACTGTGATCTCTGTGTGCACTTAAGGAAAAGTGTGCTTTCCTGTGTGCATTAGTTATCCTTTCCTCTTCTATGAGACAACCTCCCTGGTGTTAGTGGTGAGGATTGAGGCTCTTTGATTGCTGGGCCAGGGCACGGTTGTCACAGTGGCAGCAGTGGTGGGATCTACTTCACACTAACTGGCTTGTAGTGGTATGGGTAGAGCGAATTCCTGTAGCTTATGTGCAGTGATCTCTAAAAGTGTTTTGTACTCTAAAACAGCCATGCAGTGTATACTCATAGTTCAGATCACAATTGTTTTATTTCTTTTGTTAGCTTAGTGTTAGTCAGGGTGAGCAGGCAGCATGTCAGCAGAAGAGTATGGAAAGCTGACAAGGAGCCAACTGGCAGAGATGTGCCTGGCTAGGGGACTGGCGCATGGAAACCTGACTAAAGCAGACCTGATTGTGGCCTTGGTTACACCTGCATCAGAAAACAGCAGCCTGGAGGACAATCAGACTGACAGTGGAGATACAATATCCTTGGAGAATGGACAGCTCAACCTTTCTGCAGTGGACTTAAAAATCCAGCTAGAGCTAAAGAGACTTGAGTTGGAGGCCAGGCTTATGGAACTAGAAGCAGCCGAGAAAATGAGGAGTCTACAAGCTGAGGAAAATGAATGGCAGAAGAGGCACAAGAGGGAAATTCTGACTCTTCGCCAGAGACATGGAGGAAATGGGGAAGAGAGCAAACGGACTCACGAAGCACAAAAGGTCAGTAAATTTCTTCCACAGTTTAAAGAGGGGGATAATTTTGATAGCTTCATTCATATGTTTGAGTCGGTATATAAACAGTATGAAGTTGACCATGGGCTCTGGGTACAGTTCCTGATCCCCTTACTCTATGGTAAAGCTGTAACTTCTTTAGAAAAAAATGCATGACACTGACCGCTTTGATTATACTGCTGTAAAAAGACATTTATTAGAATGTTTTAAGCTAACACCTGAAATGTATAGGAAAAAGTTTTGTGAGCATAGCCGCAAGGCAGATGAAAATGTATGTGAATATGTTGTTGAACTGAGCACTTATTTTCATAGCTGGGTAAGTAGATGTCAGGTCACCACTTTTGAAGGGCTGGCAGACCTTTTGGTAAGGGAACAAGCCCTTAGCACTTTGCCTGAGGACATGAGGATCTGTTAGCTGATAGACAGTGTGCTACTTCAGAGGAGTTGGGGAAGAAGGGAGCCCTATACCCAGCAAGCAGGACAGCCCTGCACAGGAAAGGGACCCCCAGTACTACTCATGGGACTAAAGAAACCCATGGTGGGCAGCACAGACTTCCCCAACAGAATCCGCCAGTAGCAGGGAAAGCTGCTAGTCCAGGTACACATCCAGGAGCTAGGGTTAAATGTTTTGAATGCAACCAGTGGGGCCATGTGCATAATGATGTCCATGGAGTCAAGGTGGGGAACAAAAGGTGAAAGAGCCAGTAAGTGGGAAAGACAAAATGCCAAACAGTAGGTTGTGTTGAGACAACAGGGGTATGGAATTACCATCCTGCAGCTATCCTGAGAGGGAAGGATGTGGATGAGGCAGTACTATGTACTTATGCAGTTACATGCAGTGAGGCTAGGAGACAAGCATGTCAGTCTGGTAGCCTGGGGGAGACCCAGGCAGACTACATACTTGTAGCCAGGACTGCTGAGGTGGTTACTTCAGGGAGTGAGCTGCACTGTAGCAGTGAGACTGAATGTGAGCCACAGCTGCTTGTGAGTACTAAGGTTCCCTTGGACAGGGTAACTGAAAAGGTAGAGGTGAGTAGTAGTACCCAGGCTGACAGTGAGGCACTTTTGTCAGAGGATGCCAGACTTCCTGTGGAAGGGGAGCTGGGAAGGGTAACAAGGAGAGACTTGAGACAGGCTCAGCTCTCAGACCCTACATTGCAAGGCCTGAGGCAGGTAGCTAGGGAGGCCCCTGATTCTCAAGGGAAGGGGGCATCTGTATACTGGAACAAAGGGTTACTGTACAGAGAGTGGATCCCTGAGGGAGGGCTAGAAGGTGAGAGAGTACAGCAGTTGATAGTGCCTAGAGATTACCATCCGGCGCTTCTAGCCATAGAGCATTACATTCCCTTTGCAAGTCATGTGGGCATAAAACATGCAAAGAGGTATATTATGTAAAACTTCAATTGGCCTGGAATTTCCAGAGATGTAACAGGGTACTGCAGGACCTGTGAGCAGTGCTAAAAGGAAGGCAAGACAGGAGACAAGGTGAGAGCTCCTTTTATGCCTTTGCCTGTGATTGAGGAGCCATTTCAGAGGGTAGCTATGGATATCATTGGTCCTCTGAGTACCCCAAGTTCCACAGGGAAAAAGTATATCCTAGTGATTGTAGATTATGCTTCAAGATACCCTGAGGCAGTGGCTTTGTCCTCCATTGAGGCCGAGAAGGTGGCAAATGCTTTGCTAGATATTTTCAGCAGGGTAGGTTTCCCAAAGGAAATACTGTCTGACAGAGGTACAAATTTTATGTCAGACCTGTTGGCTTGTCTGTGGAAGTCCTGTGGGGCGAAGCGCATGAAGACCACCCCCTACCATCCCAAGACTAATGGTCTAGTTGAGAGGTTAAACTCTACAATCAAGTCCATGATACAGGCATTTGCAGATCAGTTTAAGAGGGAGTGGGCAAATATTTGCCCCATCTGTTGTTTGCTTACAGAGAGGTTCCCCAGGAATCCACAGGTTTTTCACCCTTTGAGTTGCTGTATGGGCATAGGGTGAGGGGTCCTCTAGATTTAATTTGTGATGAGTGGGAAGGTGAGTGTGAGTCTCACAAGGAGTCTGTTGTGGCATATGTCCTGAACCTCAGGACAAGACTCAGGGAACTCATGGGCCTGGCCAAAGGAGAACTTGGCAGAAGCCCAACAACAGAAAAAGGTGTGGTATGACAGGAATGCTTGAGCTAGAGAGTATGCTGTAGAGCAGCAGGTGATGGTTCTCATTCCTATCAGACACAACAAGTTGCAGGCAGCTTGGAAGGGACCCTACAAGGTGGTAAGAAAGGTAAGTGATGTTAACTACATGGTGGAAGTGCTAGGCAGATGGCAGGGGCACAAATTGTACCATGTTAACATGATGAAACCTTTCCATGATAGGAAAGCCCTTATGCTGAGCATTTGCAGTGGATTGCAAGTGGAGTCTGAGAGAGATCTTGTGACTGATCTCCTCAGTGAGGCTCGGGCTGACACCTCGGTGGAAGGGGTAGCAATGTCCCAGCAGCTATCTCTTACCCAGGTTCGAGAAAGCCAAGCAGTGTTGCAGGAGTTTGGGGGCATGTTCACCAGGAAACCAGGGAACACCCACCTGGTACAGCACAAGGTGGATACAGGACCCCAAAGGCTTATCAGGTGGCCCCTTATAGGGTAGCTGAAAGAGTCAAACAGACTCTGAGGGAGGAGGTACAGGAGATGTTGGACCTAGGGGTGATTCAAGAGTCCAACAGTCACTGGGCCTCACCAGTAGTGTTGGTGCCAAAGAAGGATGGCAGCACCAGGTTCTGTGTGGATTACAGGAAATTAAATAGTCACACAGAAACAGATGCTTACCCCATGCCTAGGATAGGTGAGGCCCTAGAGCAGCTTGGTGAGGCTAAGTATCTTACAACCATTGATCTTACCAAAGGTTACTGGCAGGTGCCCTTGACTCCCAGTGCTAGAGGGAAGTCAGCCTTTGTGACTCCTTTTGGCTTGTATGAGTTCACAAAGATGCCCTTTGGGATGAAGAATGCCTCAGTGACTTTCCAGAGGCTGGTAGATCATATCTTAGCAGGAGCAGGAGCGTTTGCCCTTGCTTACATGGATGATATTGCTATCTACAGTCATTCCTGGCAAGAGCACCTTCAGCATGTCAGGGAGGTGCTGGGCAGACTACAGAGGGCAGGGTTGATCATTAAGCCAAGCAAATATCAGGTGGGTATGGCAGAGGTCTCCTACCTAGGACATAGAGTGGTGAGTGGTAAGATAAAGCCAGAACCTGCCAAAGTGGAAGCTATTCAGGCATGGCTTGCATCTATTACCAAAAAGCAGGTGAGGGCATTCTTGTGGACAGCAGGGTACTACAGAAAGTTCGTCCCCAATTATAGTACCATAACTGTTCCCCTTACAGACCTGACAGGGAAGAACAGGCCAGGTAAGGTAGTGTGGACCCCAGCATGTGAGCAGGCATTTCAGAAGCTTAAGGAAGCTTTGGGAGGACCCCCTGTCTTAGCCAGTCCAGACTACAGCAAAGACTTTGTTGTGCAGGTGGAAGCTTCAAACTATGGGGTGGGGGCTGCACTTAGTCAGATTTCTTCAGAGGGAGAAGAGCACCCAGTTGTTTATCTCAGTCATAGGCTCCAACCCAGGGAGAAATGCTATGCAGCAGTAGAAAAGGAATGTCTAGCCATAGTGTGGGCACTACAAAAACGTCAGCCTTATCTGTATGGAAGAAAATTCACTGTGACGACAGACAGATCACAACCCTCTAACATCGTTAAACAGAGCCAGTTAGCAAAATGCCAAGTTGCTAAGATGGAGTCTGGGGTTGCAAGCATATGATATGTCAGTGCAGCACCACGGTGGGAGTAGCAATGCCAATGCAGATGGGCTGTCAAGACAGGGAATGGGGTGAGGTACACACAGATAGACCTGACACTCTCAAGTGATGTTTCTCAAGGGGCACTTGAAAAACTTGCTTGAGTTCCTTGGGGGTGGGGGGGGGGGGGTGTGTGATGATTTGGGAGAGATGGGCGAAGGCTCCCAGCCTAGTCAAAAATAATTTGATACATAATTCTATCAACTGTATAAATAAATGTAAAATACAAGCTTATGTTTTTAAATGTAAGAAAATACTGTAAAATGTGAACTTCAAGATTGTTGCAACATTCCCATCTGCTGTAAGGAAAACCAAACCAAGTATTTCAAATGTGTCTTTTTAAGTTGAAAAGATCTTATGAATCTCTTTAATGTTTTACCATTTGGTTCCAGTGTGGCTGGATGAAGGTTTTATGCCCATTGTTTTAAGGCTAAAGTTTATGACCAGAATTTAGATGTGGAAGGTGCTTTATTGCTCTAGATTCTGCTAGAATGTATATGTGAAATGCCTTGTATTGTTGTAAGTTTCTGAGTAGGTGTTATATTGCTAAATAATGCAGTTTGTGGCCTGAGAACTCAGACCAGGTGTTAAGATGATGCAGTTTGTTTGCCTGGGAAATCCTAAGTGTCAAAAATGATGTAATTTGGGGAGGGACCCAGCAAACATATTTGTTAGTAATGTTTAAATACTATTTCTCTCAAGAGACTGAAAGCATTTTAATCAAAACCAAAAAAAATCTAAAGGCATTACTGCTCAATGCTAAGAGTCTAAAAAAAGACTCCAATTCCTGAAGCTCTCTTCACCCTAGAGAATGCTGACATTTGTGTGGTCACTGAGACATGGTTTAAAACCATGAAGAGTACACTAGCAGTGCAAGGTTATAATGTCTTCCACACATTTAAAACAGCTACTATACAGACAGAGAATAAAGATGGAAGTGTCTCAATTTACATCAAAAATAAATATACCTCAAGGCTGGTAAAACAGGACAATGCACTTGAACTGCTACATGTTCAAGTCACCACAGGCAAAATCCAATACCACTCCCTTGCAAGCTATAGCCCCCCCCCCTCTATGACCCAGGAAACCCATACCATATATTTAAACTTATTGGAAACAGTTACTTTCCAACCCAATACCATATTTACAGGTGACTTTAATTATCCCACTATTAGCTGAGAATCCTGTATGATACCAAACATACAGGCACAGAGATTCTTGGATTTTGCAAACACAAACTACCTGGACCAGCTTGTCAATACATAAAAAAAAGGGTGCAACCATGCTGGATATGATCCTCATTAATATGAGAGAATGCTGGACATCCCCTACTGTAATGTCTTCCCTGGTAAGGTCATACCACAGAATGGTCTCCTTAGAAGTAAAAATAAAACCTGGACCCCCAGCTAGCCTGGAATATTCAGGAACTACTGCAAGGTTAACTTCTTGCTATTAAGTGCTAACCTGGCAACATTTCAAGCTCCCATAAACCATGAGAACACTGCTGCCTATGCAGAACTATTCAGAGAAACCCTGTACAAGCATGCTAATAGCTGCATAGAGGCCGCTGTAGAAAGAAGTACAGAACTAACTCAAAAAACAAGCCACCCTGGTGGAATCAGAAAATCAATAGATTGTATAACAGAAGGAAGAAAATAATGGCAAAAATTAGGAGGTGCAGCACCCAGCAGGATAAAAGCACTCTCATCAATCAAAGCAAACAAGTCAGAGGACAAATAAAGTCTATCGAACCCAGATTTAAAGTAAATTTGGCCTCCCAGGCCAAGGACAACCACAAAGCATTCTTTAGCTATATTCGCAACCTCAAAGGCAATACACAGTTGTATGCAGAGCTCATTGTAAATGGAGCCACCTATACTGAGCCAGAAGATATAGCAAACCTACTGGCTGATAAATTCAGCTGCAACTTTACCCCTCTCTCCCCCTAAACCTTCCCTCTGGAAATACCATCAAATATAACTCCATCTGCAATCACTAGGGAACGGGTGTTTAATCCTCTCTCTATGGCCAAAAACACTGCATTAATGGGCCCATACAGTATCACAGGATGCCTTCTAAATAGCATTAAAAATGACCTATGAGGCCCCTATTTAACTGCAACTTCCAAACAGGCTTCATGCCTCATGAATGGAGAACAGCAACAGTCATCCCTCTGCACAAAGGGAGGCCATCTACAGACTCTGCAAACTACAGACCCATAAGTCTCACTAGTTTTATATGCAAAGTTATGGAAAGAATTATCATGGAAATGATCAATAATGATATAGGAAACTCCAGACACTGGACCCAACCCAGTTTGGTTTCATCAAAGGCAGATCATGCCTAGTTATCCTGGTGGATTTCTTTGTGAAGGTCACCAAAGCAACAGATAAGAGTCAAACAATTCACACTACCTAACTTGACCTGGCCAAGGCATTTGACACAATACCCTGCTTGAGCATTGTTGACAAACTCAAGAGGTTAGGTACAAAGTGGTATGTCACCGAGTAGATAGTTAACTGGCTCACAGACAGGACCCAGGAAGTTAGAATTGGGGAGTCCACCTCTACAAAGAGGCCAGTCACAAGTGGAGTCCCTCAGGGATCGGTTCTTGGACTGCTCCTTTTTAGCATTTAGGTTTCTGAAGTCAAGACCAATGTCATTGGTCTCTGGCTGACTAAATTTGCAGATGATTGCAAATTAGGAGCTGTTATTGAATCCCACACTGACACAAATATTCTTCAGGAAGGGCTAACAAAGACCAACAGCTGGTGTTAGAGCCATGGACTAAAACTAATAGACAAGAAATGTATAATAGTATCCTTCAGGAAGTCATCCACCCCTGAAAACTATCATATTGACAACACACCCATTAGAGTTGACCCAATAGTCAAGGACTTAGGGACACACATAGAGAGTAATCTACCCTTGGACCATCATGTTTCTACAGTAATGAGGAAATCATTCTATGTGGCGGCAACTTATAAAAAAAGGTATGGCATCTAAGTCCAAGGAAGTCATTTTTCCATTGTATTCGGTATTCATCAGACTTATCATTGAGTACAATGCCCCCTTTGTTATGTACCTAATAAGGTATATCCAGCAACTGGAACATCCACAGACGTTCCTCACTAAAAGAATACAGGGTGTAAGTAAAATTTCCTATGCAGACTGCCTCAAGGCCCTATCCCTGTATTCTGTCTCCTATAGGCCTTTGAAGGGTGATATATGCCTGGCATAGAGGGCATTGCCAGACCCCACTCTGATGGACCGCCTGCATATCCATAAAACAAACAGCACCAGGATTACTCATTCTACAGACTTAAACCTTGCCTGTGAGATAAATAGGATCTGCTAGAAAGACAAGTATGTATCCCAGAGACTACCCCATCTCTGGAACAGGCTCCCTATCCATGTGAAGCAGAGTTCCTCCCTAATCCAATTCAAGTATAACTTGGACAATTGGATGGGGAACAGAAGTTATTCTCTGGTTTGGCACCTGTGTCTCTAATGGACACAGGCAACCTGTAAATGGCTCATGTGTCAGGCCCCTGCTTGTAAATGTTTCATATAACAAGCCCCTGCTTACACTTATCAAGGGTATCAGAACTTGTCAGAGATTTTGGATGCATTGGCTAGGCTTAAATATCTTTGTGGTCATTAACCTAGTAAACACCTATTTACCTATGAACATAGGCATAGGTTTTGGTAATAAAATTAAAAGTGGAAGAAATACAATGCAAGTACACTTACAAAAAACAGTGTAAAGGAGAGATGATGTGACATCCTTTTTTGAATCATCATTACAATGCAACCTATTTCAATGTTGGCCTATAAAAGACTTTAGCTTATGACAGTGAGACAAAAATCATATTATAACAACATAGATTATGGACAGGTTACGCAAGAAATGTGGTTTAAAGAGGTTAAGACATGTCATTATTTATCTTTGTTTTTTATTCCAGACTCTAGCAGAATTGACAAATCAGGTTTCCTGCATCCAGAATGCAATCACACCAGACATTCTACTTGAAGAATAACTCATCAATTATAAGCATACTCATACTTTTACTATGAATTATTTTTTTTTAACTAAAATCATTATTGAAATTAAATGTCTCCAAATAAATAAATGAAATGTTTTCAAATAAGTAAGTCAAATGTTTGCCATTGAATGTTAAATTGTGCTGAAAACAAAATACAGACATAGTTAAAGATGTCTGGCTAATAATATGAGGGCATATCTGGCATGAAAGAAAATAAAAGGAAGGGTGATGGTACTACCTTGTCATCTCGAGAAAAGCATATTTTCTATTGTTTTATATTAATGTATATTTAGTATCAAACATTTTCAGAAATATAACAGCTGCATGAGAGTGTTGCTTATATTGTGAAAGAAGGGTAAATTATAAGTCTGAATAGCTAAATGTATGTGTACATTCTTATCTGGTTTCATAGCTGTGATTCATGTCATCCACAACTTTATGACCCTTCTTCGTGAATTAATAGAATTGAAGCCATTTACAGGCATATTGGAAAATTATTTAATAGTTAGATACAAAATTCCCTTGTTAGCCACAAAAGCAACACTAAAAAAGTCTACTGGTTCTCTTACATCCACATGTGAAAACTCCTTAAAATAATTTTCATCGTTATGTAAACAGGCAAATAAATTTGTGTTTCTTAAACTTGGCTATTACCATTTATTGCTGTTGTTCAATATGGTTTCCTGTTTATACATGTAATTTACTGGTTCATTTCAATATCAATCAGAACTTAGCAGATACGTATTACACAGGAAAACTGTATTTTACTTTATTTGAAGTAAAATATCACCTAATAACCAAAAAGGTTCAATACCAGATGCAGAAGTTCAAAAAGACCGAGACTGGATTAAAATGCACTTTAATTCACTTTAGATAAGCACTTTCATCCACAAATTTAGGACCTCATCAGAACTAAAGTAAGAACATTTAGGCAGGTGCTTATACCAACAACCAATGAATAATTAAATGACAATTAACCAGTCATGGTTCAAGCAGGCAATCACATTAAAAAATAACTACATAGCAACACAAATAGTTCAATATAACATAAAAACATTCAAAAGATGGTAAAAAGCAATCTGAACATATAATAAAACTGTTCAGTTTCATAACTTTTCAGAGGGTAACCTTAACACACTTTCTATAGATACAAATTCTTTAAACCTGGCTTATTAGTGGCATTTAATCCTAACTGACACAATAAGGCTTTGAAGTATAATTTGGATACCTAAGCACATCCCCAGTACCTATATTAACCTTTTCTAACTCTGCAAATCTTTATTTATTGGCATTTGGTCTACTGTTACAGCAAAACATAGCATGATTATACAAGGTATTCAATTTATTTTCTTTAGTCACATCATATAGATATTCATAAATTCTTTTGTTAAAGTATGTTCTGTTCTTCCAATATAGAATGCCTCACAATCTAAACATAAAGCCACATAAACAATTCCCGTAGAAGCATGTCTTGCCCAAACTTTTAGCTTAAGCTTTTTGTCATCCAGTGTAACAGGAACAGTGTCACCTTCCTGAATGTATTTACACTGACTACAGATTCCACATTTTTTGTGGCTCTAAGGGGACCATGTTATTAGTTGTCCTAGTGACCAGGGTCATGTTCTGTCAAATTTATTCTTCAAATTCTGGGCCCTTTTTATACACAGTTAGGGGGTATTACCTACAACAATGTATAAAAGTATATAACCACTAAAAATAGCCCAGTTGTTCTCCACCACTCTTTTTAAGTTTGTAACATTACTGCTGTAACACAATACCAGTGCCCTTTTAAAATGTATTGTGGATTCCTTAGACAAATTTGGGGGCTGGAAGATTTCCTTAGTCCTAAGAAGAGGCTTAATCTTATTTGTTTTGCCCTTAAAAATCTCAGATATAAATTGGTCTATCATTTTCTTAGGATAGCATCTCTGTAAGAACATATTCCTTAATGTCTAAACTTCCTCTACAAAGGTACCTTCATGTGATATCATTCTAGACAAATGAACCAGTTGTCCTTTTACAAAGCTACATTTTTGTTTCAATGGATGACAACTGTTAAAATTCAAATATGAGTTTGAGAAGGTGGGCTTTCTTTAAATATTAGAACCCCCTTTCTTGTTTAATTAATTTAACATCCAAAAATCACTTCATTTTGTATATGTGTAAACCACAATTTTCTGTAATTGAGTGAAATGCAAGTAACAGATACACATTGAAAGTACCAGAAATGTGCCTGAATGTGTGCACATGTGCTATACATAATGATGCCAAGAGAATGTCTGGAAAGCACAGTAAATGACTTCCAGGAATTCGTGCAACTTTAAAACAGGTAGAAATTGGTGTATAGGAAAGTATGAAGGAGGAGAGTAAGTAGAGGAAAAGCACAAGAAAATAGGGGAGGTAAAACTTGGATTGGGGAGGAAGAGAGGTTTATTTTTGGAGGATCAGGTAGTCATATTAAGAAAGAATGATGGGTATGGATATATGGGTTAGGATGGAAAGAGGATAGAGGGTTGGAAGCAAGTTCAGGTACACACACACACACACACACACACACACGCACGCACGCACGCACGCACACACACACACACACACACACACACACACACACACACACACACACACACACACACACACACACACACACACACACACACACACACACACACACACACACACACACACACACACACACACACACACACACACACACACACACACATAAAAAGCAGACAAAGACTGATAGGGAATGGCCTGACACATGGAGGATTTGACTGTTGAATTATACACATATGAAGAAAGAAAAAATATTGCAGATGGGGACAACTAAACAATAAACAGAGAGGGATGTGACACACACACAAGAGGAACTCCAGGGTGGGAGATAGGATGGGTACACCTTTCTTGTTTCCACACTTGCTCAGCTAGATCCATGGAGAAGTTAGTCAGTAGCCTGGCAGCCTTTGTTCCAGGGCTTTGCATGAGGGAAGGAACAGCCAGGCAGTGGTGACACTCCTGAAGCTGCACAAAGACCCCCTCCAGGAGGTGGACATGGGCTTCTAGCTGTTGGTCCATCAACTCCTGTACCACCTCTGCCAGCTCCCGCTGTATCACAAACTGTGTGCCCCTGACAAAAAACAGAAACATAGATGGCTAGATATAAGCAGGAAACATCAAAGCTGATATAAAAAAAGAGAGATACTGTGAAGAGATGGAGAATGAGACCGTATTATTATTATTTATTGGACATATTTTTGCTCATATTGCTACAAGTGCTATACTACAGAATCAGTTGCATGTTACTAGGACATGTCAGAGAGTTCTGCCCAGGTACATTGACCCAACTCTCCATGGTAGAATGTGCAGGCAGGTGGGCAGTTTCACTTTCCCATTGCTGTGAATGCATGTGATGGATGAAAAGGACATATTAACAAAGTTGCTGTATGCGGATGATGTGGCATTACAGGCAGGCTGTGAGTAAGAAATTCTGCAAAAGATAGTGGAATGGAATATAAAATTGAAGGCACATGGGATGACACTGAGTACAAATAAGACAGTTGTTATTGTAGTAAATGGGGAAAATCAAGAGAAGCTGAGAAATGAGATAGAAGGGAAATAGTAGAACAGGCTAACAGCTTCAAGTATCAGGGAGGGGTGGTTGAGGATCAGGGAAGTCTGAATGAAGAGGTCAAAGCTAGAATCAGGGGAGCTACAGCCAAATGGCACATAGTTTAGAGGTAGTGTGTAACAGAAGATTTCCAATGAAGTGGAAAAGTAAGGTGTACAAAACAGTAATGTGATCAGTACTTCTGTATGGTATACAAACCTGGGCAGTAAAAGCAGAACAGTAGAAGAAAATGCAGGTGATGGAGATGGATTGCCTGACATGGGTCATAGGATGCACAGTATGGGACAAATGAAGAAATAAGAACATCAGAACAGAAGCAAAGGAGCTCCAATTGCAGAGAAGATCAAAGAGAACAGATTACGGTGGTCTGGGCACATGTGCAGTAAAACCGAGGACAATCTGTTGAAGAAGATTTGGGACAAACAGGAAGGAGGTAAGAGGAAATGGGGGCATTCAGCAAGGGGTGAATGAATTGTGTGACAGAAGACCTATGACAGTCAAGCATGACTGTCATAGATAGTAGAAGAGTGGTATTGAATCTAAAGAGTTGGTGACAGTTGACACAAAACCCAGACCCCATGTAGAAAATTACATAAAACGGGGTTGATGATGTGAATGCATGTAAAGAGTGGATGATATAGTGATGGCATGAGACTGATGGGTGGCAGACATCAGGGACAGAGTGGGAACTAGCGGCTCTATGGACTATCTACAAATACTGTCCTGTGAAGTGATATGCAGTTGCTAATATAATCTGGCCACAGCAAGACAACTAGGTGTATGTCATAAGAAAGTGTGACCAACATTATATTGGAGTGTACTATGAGTAGTAAGGTGCCAATGGGCACACACAATCCACACTAAATAGGCCCCCAACATGCCCTTCTTACCTAAATAAGGTATTACTCTAAAAACACACCCTAAATTAGACCCCTCCATTAGGACACCCATCCATCAAACATGATCATTCCTCCCTCCAACAAGTATGCCAGAGTAGTGTGGCCTGCACAGGCCATGGATATAAGAACCACCTGCCATATCATGACTGAAAGAGCCACTGCAGTAGGACATATGATTTCATGCCAGCAGGAATAAATGCACGTCACCTATGAGCAAAGTTTCTGTTCTGCTTATGGTTTTGCAAATCAGAATGCCTGTATTAAAACTTTACACCCTATTTCCTCACAAATGAGACAACACAATGCACTTATACCACTACAAATGTATGGCAACTCTCATTACTAAGTCTACAGTCAATGACTATAAACCTCACCCTAATTAATACAAAAGCCATGGCAGTGGTAATATGTAAGCTGAGTCACTGTAACAAAGTAATACAACTTCTACAAATACACATTAAGGCACTGTGTACAAATAACTGTCAGTAAAATTATGGAGAACTGCATAATATGTCAAGAAAGCATATGCAATCCTTATCAGTCAAATTGCTTCCTTCTCCTGAAGAATGAGGATGCTCTCCATGAGTTCCACCTGAGCTGCAGCACAAATTAAAAAGTGGCACTCCTTAATTAAATGTCCAATGGCATCAGAAATGCTTAGAAGATGAATAACAGAGCACTGAACAAATGCCTATACTGACAGCAGCTCTCATGGACCCTTACTCTAACCTCTTCTTCCCACCAGCCTAAAAGGTGAGGATGGCACCTCCACAGGTTGAATTAGTGGTTCTAAGTAATTACCATTAATGCATTTCTTGATGATGTGATGCAATGTCTGTAGCACTATGAGGTCCATGTCAGACATTGTGGCTTTTTTCACACAAAGCTCAGCCATTACACAAAAAAGACTCCTTTTAATGAGAGTTCCTGAAACACACATTTTATGTTATGCTAAGAAACTTGCGCAGCTACTTGAAATCACATAAGCAACTGCAAAGCACTTTGAGCATGCATGGACAAGTCAATGTTTCCTAATGTGATGTGGAGAAAGACATACTTTTCTAGCCTACAAAGGTGCTAAATAGTAAACCTAATAGAGCGACTAGGAGAAATTAAGCTTGTATGCTTTTTTCATGCCAGTGCTCACATTCTAGCACCATCATATCATGCCATCAGTTTCTGTGCTAAGCATTGATGGCATTCAGGCTACACTGGGGACCCTCATAAGACTCCAAGTCAGGTACACTCAGAAGTTCCTATGCAGCAAGAAAAGAAAGATTCTGCTTTCCTTACTGTACTACCTGTGAGTTCTACCAGCATTAGCTCTCCAGTAAGCCATGGCTATCCAACGGGTCACATTCCAGACATCTATGGTAGCCATATCATGGTCATGCATGTTGATAGTGCTGATAAATAATGCACATCACTGGGCATCTAGTTAGTGTGATTAGTTGCTCTACCACCAGTGGTTAGCCCAGAAACTGATGGAGTGGCTTGCTGGCATGACAAGATGGTGTTGGGATGTGAACAATGGCATGGACAAAAGTGTATAAGCTACATGGCATGTAATTGTGTTATTAGTTTTGCTCATTCTCACTTATTGTAGACTAGAAAATAGTTATTTCCCCACATCATATTAGGAAGCATTGTCCAGTCCATGCATGCTGAATGCACTTTGCAGTTGCTTATATGAATTTATGTGGTTGACTGAGTTTCTTAGCATGCTACTCCTCAGCTTATCTTCTATTCTTCTCGTCCTACTGGGCTATCTCTCACCCTACCATGACTCTACAGTAGCTCTCAGCATCTTCAATTCTGTCCCAATCACCTATTCTTTCTTCTCCCTACACTCTCCACACATCACACCAAACCTGTTTATTGACATCCCTCACCTTTATTCCAAATATAGACTGATTAGCATCATTTCAACTCAAGCCAAAATAACTTTAAGTGGAAAAATACTCTCCAAGAAACATGTATCTATAATTCTCCAATATACTAAAATCCATCTGGGAGGAGTCATTCACTCTAATCCTGGCTCAACTAGTACAATGGATATCAAGACAATTCCCTTCCACTCACTAGTCTACTCTCAAAACGGTCAACCCACAACCCTAGGAATTTAACTTTTGCTGCCATACATAATAGAGGTATAAGAAATAAAACCGATGAACTACATGCCTGGATTATCCATCATAAGGCTAATATTCTCACTGCAATTGAAAGTTGGCTTAAACACAGCATAAAAAACAACTCTAAAATTATACCTCTCAACTATAATATCATCCATAATGGACATATAAAGAGGAAAGGTGGTGCTATTGCTTTAATATTTTCCCAACTGCATCATTTCCCCTTACAACAAACCAATACCAATATTCAGTTCAGCAGAGCTTCTTATTACATTCCTGAAAATAAACAATTATAAACAACAAACAAATATCTACAACTATCCTTTACATTTGCCCTGGTGACAATACAACTACACTGGAAGACATCCTACACTGGATATCCATAACATTTCCTCAAAAAAAAATACTACTAGGTGATGCAAATGTAACTCCCCTACATCTAGCATGAAATTATATGGTTTCACATAACTAATGAATAGCCCCACACATTATAGCAAGCCGTCAAATTCCCAATTAGACTGGATTCTAGTATCACATGCTAGCAAATACTCCACCACAGATTCAATGTGATCAACTCCCAATCTATACAGCCAGCCATCTCTCTTATTCACTTAAACAGCATGTTTATAATAACACATGCAACATTTCCAAGTTTAACCCAGAAATGTTCATTCCTACCTTGTCATCTATTAACTAGAACTTTCTAAAAATCTTCCTCTTAGGTGATGCTGTAAATGAATTCAGTTCAACTTTCCTGAATATCCTAAAAGCCTTGCACCTCATAGAAAGAAGAGACTAGTAGCAAATAATGCAATTTGCCTATCCAAAAATAGTACAATGCTAATGCACAATATAGAACAAGTATGGAAAGAATGGCAAACATAAAAAATGCCACAATATCTTGAAAACTTCAGTACGCTTTGCAGTTGTACTAAAAGTATACTATAATAACTTTCATAATAATAGTAAACACTAAACCTAAAATATTCTGGACAGCCATTAAAGAAATCTTGCATCCTGATCAAAAATTCAACCCAAACCCCTCTCCCATTAACTCACCACTCAAAACTGCAATATAGTTCAACTCTTATTTCATAGACAATATAGAATCTCTAACCAAGGATTCCCCAGCATCTAATCCTAACCATCCCCAGCAGCCATATATCAAATTCAACAGACATTACTAAGTTTAGACCTATAGCAATCTAATCCCCCCTCACCAAAATACTTGAAAAATGTATTCAAAACAATTGTTAGACTATCTTCTGCAGTAAAAACTCCTATCCCCCACTTGCTTCCTTCCTTCCCACAGTACTAACGCTGCACTTCTAATTTATATAAATACTGTCAATAAAGCTAGAGATAATGGCAAACTAGTCTCCCCCTTATTTCTTGACTTGTCTAAAGCCTTCAACACAGTTTGTCACAGCAAACTTCTACTTCAAATGTCCTCATTAAGTCTCTCTCAGCCTAACCTTCTATGGTTGAAAAACCTACTTGTTCAACAGGTATCAGTCAGTAAAATGGCACTTCACCCTCTCTCCATAACTCCCAGTCACCATCAGTATATCATAAGGCTCTATCCTTGGCTCCCTCCTCTGTAACATTCTCACCAACACCCTCCACACATCCAAAAGCCATGCCTCCCTAATACAGTATAGCATCTCTATACTCTTTTGCACTTCTGACAACATGACACACCATTAAAGAATTACTTCGGAACCACTGAAACATGACTTTGCAACTCACAACTTATGCTCACCCCACCCACACACACAAAAAAAACCTACTACTTTTTTCCCCAAATCCCTCTGCTTTATTGGCCTGAAATTGCCCATTGAAATGACTCATGGGCATTCAGAATCGCCATATAGCTGAAACACCTGATGTTTGTAAGGGTTATTTGCATATATCCCGTGTGCCTCTGATACAAGAGGTTTGAGAGGTCACTCAGTGGAAGTTCTAGCTTGCCTGGAGTTTTCATTTAGTTTTTACAAATCCCTCTCATGAAAAAACAAAATTTAAGTCCTTTTTCTTGATAGGACAACCATTCAAGTCACTTCTCATAGAAAATTACTAGGGATGATAGTGGATGACAATCTTAAATCCGACTTATACAAAATTGCATATGAAAACCTAATCAAAAACTAGGGATGCTTTACACATCCAAAAACGTCTCAACAACTGCACTTGCCAATACTTATCTTCTTCCCTCACTTCTTTATGGTGCTCCTATCCTTAATAACCTCCAGGCATCACAAACATTAAAACTTGAACAATGCTGTAACAAAGTTGCTAAATCTGCAGCAAATACCCCTTTCAGAATCCATCACTATATTACTAAAAAGCCTCAATTGGTTATAACTACCCCATCAACTAACATATACACAGCTTTTTACCATCTATGAAAGTATCCAGCATCCAGCTGCTTGTGCAGCACTAAACAACATTCTACACAACTGTGTTCCCCACCGCTTATTATGATCCAGTGACCAAAAGTTCCTGTCTGTCCACATACATGTCAAATCTGCTGGGCATTGTCTATATTCATACCAT
This sequence comes from Protopterus annectens, assembly GCF_019279795.1. Taxonomy (NCBI): domain Eukaryota; kingdom Metazoa; phylum Chordata; order Ceratodontiformes; family Protopteridae; genus Protopterus; species Protopterus annectens. Next base: position 130,470,240 of record NC_056732.1, on the reverse strand, counting down.
GTTGCTAAAGCCTGGAACTCCTTACCTGAAATGATCAAGTCAATAGCCTCACTCCTATACTTCAAAACCATACTGAAAGACTTTCTAACCCAAAGCTTGCTCTGTTCTTCCTCAGCAGTAGGATAAACTATATCCCTACATGTAAACACATGCCTAGTCATACCTTACATCTCCTTACTCTCCCTTCTTCACTCACTTCCTTGTTTCTATCAATTTCTTTTCCCTGGCTATCTCATTAAATATGCAATAACCTGCTTTTCTCTCACTTCGTATTGCAATTCCTTTAAGTATTATACTAACGTACCTTTAATTTCTCTATAAACTGGTTAAAATTTCTCTAAATATTAAATCATTGTCTTATAACTTGTATCTATTCTTAACCAATGTGTTCATACTATGTTTAATTTTTATATAATTATTTAAACTGTAGATTTTTTTTTTTATTATTTTTGAATATTGTAAAGTTATTGTTCTTAAAATGTTTTGTGATACTTCGGAGCTTTTCTCCCTGGGCCTTTACTGAAAATGGGCTCCTACCCATTCAGACTTTCCAAGTAATCAAATGTCAATAAATAAAATTAGTGATTTAAGAAGGCTCATTAGATGGAGTCTCATTAGTATAATGGCTGTTTAAGAAGCTTTGACATTGTGTGATAAAATTATCCATGGCCAGTATAGGCCTCATTTTGCTACAGACATTGCATCACATGAACAAGCAATGAATTACTGGTGATTGCGTAGAAGGATTCCTACAAACAGCAGGTATTTCTAAAAGGTAAATTTGTAGAAATAGTATTATTATTGCTTGTTTCTCCTATATTGTTGTGTTACTTCATGATATAGTTGGTACATTGCTACTGTAGGATTTGTTCATGTTGCCATTTTCAAGTGACAGCCATGCCACCAATTTGCCACTGAGTGTTACCTTGACAAAGGCTCTACTGACATGCCAGAGATTAAAGGGGGAAAATGTGTTTACAGGTTATATTCTGCTTTAGTTATGATTGTTCTGTGTGCTGTAGGCTACTGATATGACATTATTCTATGGTCATGTGTTGACTCATAATTACAACAGAAGTTGCTACAGTACTTATTGTGTAATGTGTGTGCGCGCATGTGTTTGCGCGTGTGTATGTGTGTGTGTGTGTGTGTGTGTGTGTGTGTGTGTGTGTGTGTGTGTGTGTGTGTGTGTGTGTGTGTGTATGTGTAGTGTGTATTATTCAGTAGCAGGTGTATACTTACTACCTGCCATTATGCTAGAGGTATTGTGTTAATTGCTGTCAACTGCATCTGTTGGGGGGGGGGGCACAGTTAGCACAGTGCACAGCAGATCATGCACTGTGGAACTCTGTCCCAAGTGCCATCCAGGCCAGGTGTTTACAGGTTCTGTCCCTGCACACTCCACTCCCCCCAGCTTGCACTTACAAAGATGTTGTTTAAGTATTTGGTGAGTTGCTGATGTCATTCAAAGTTGGGAGCCTACACTCACTTGATCATGTGAGTGTTAGTGTATGAATCTCATACTGTATTCCATGCACATACCTGAGCACACACCAGATTGGGCTCATTGGGAAATCATCCTTAATGGAATGTATTCACCATAGCCTATGCAACACTTAATATCCTCAGCTGTGTTATTACGTAACAGAGCTTTACATGTCAGGCCTATAGTACTCCAAACTGGTGTTTTGGTTTGTTGGGTGAGGTAGATGGACATGTTGAAGCCTACACACATAACCATGTGCAGTCTAGGGTTATTAAATTTGCAGACTGTGGGATGTCATGTTGTAGAATCATGCTGACCTGGGAAAGGCATACACATACCATCTGATGTCCTACCTGGGTGAATGGAAAGGTTCCCCTCATATAGTGCAACCCACAGCTGTGTTGTATGCTACTGGCAGGAATATTAATGCACAGTGCACTCAGGTACTGTTGATGGGCTATGTACATACACTGGGGATATATATCTGACAGCAAACAATGTTACAGTTGTCTAGAGACTGTAGGGAGGACGTATCATAGGTTCATAGGTTGGTACTAGGCTATCAGCCCAAGGGCCTATACAAGCCTAGCCATAACAATTCCCTGGCTATTTCTTCCCAGAATATTTACTTCCCAGGTCCCCTGTCTAGCAGGGTGACTGACATGATCCCCTGAGTGAATTTCCTATCTCCCATCCAATCGTCAAGGTTCTTTTGAAGAGGGCCAAAGAGGCACTCAGCTTGACATGTATGGGCAGTCTATTCCAGAGTATGGGGAGTCTCTGGGTCAGGAACCTATCCCTACAGCATGTTTTGTTCATTGTGATGACCAGGTTTAGATCCCTGGAGCATGAAGCTCTGAGGGATTGGGATTTCTTTAAGTGTAGTATGTCCAACAGCACTGGGTTTGACATGGCCTTGTGTGTTAAACAGAGATCACCTCTGAGTAGGCAATATGCGACAGAGAATAGCTGAAGTTTTTTTAGATGGACAGCATAGGGCATCTGCTTTAAGCCTGTGATTCCTTTAGTGAGGTATTTCTGTGGCCTTTCCAGTTGTTGCAGATGTTTTGTGAGGTACATCCCAAATGGGGCATTGTACTCTATAATGGGTCTAATGAGGGATAGGTACAGTGGGACAATGACCTCCTTTTTTCTGGATGAAAAGCCCTTAGTGATGAGGTGTGCCACATAGAAGGATTTCCTGACTGTTGTGGCTATATGGTTATCGAAAATGAGACCACTGTCCACCTGTGTCCGTAAGTCCCTTATCACACTTTCAGTGTTTAGTGTACTGCCACTTATGTGGTAATTCATGGGTACATGTTTTTTCCCAGAGGGGATAACTATATATTTCTTGGCATTGAGCTTGAGCCCATGGGTCTGGCACTAAGCATCTGTTTCTGTAAGGCCCTTTTGTAGAATATCCACATCATTTGGGGATTCCGTAATGGCTCCCAGTTTGCAGTCATCTGTGAACTTTGTTAGCCAGAGTCTCTTAGTGCTGGCCTTTACTTCAGAGAAGTAGATGCCAAACAAGAGCAGTCTCAGGACTGAACCCTGAAGTACTCTGCTTGTCGCTTGTTTGGAGCTGGAGTTTTAGTTGGCTACTTTTACAGTGTGGGTTCTGTCAGTAAGCCAGTTGGCAACCCATCGAGTGATGTAGGGATTAATGCCCAACTTAGTAAGTTTATCTATGATTCCAGAGTGGGGGATGGTGTCGAAGGCCTTGGCGAGGTCCAGATAGGCTATGTGGACCACCTTATCCTCGTCCATGGCTCTGGAGACTGATTCGAAGAAGTCAGTCAGGTTGAGGAGATAAGATCGTCCCTTTACAAAACCAAACTGGGTGGGGTTCAGTGCTTCAAGGTTGCCAATGTCTTTATTTATAAGTTCCATGATAATGCTTTCCATGGCTTTGCAGATCAGGCTTGTCAGACTGATACTTGATAGTTCCCAGGATACAAGATGGATCCCCCCTTGTGGAGTGGGATAACTGTAGCTGTGCACCCCTCATTGAGCATGAAGCCTGAGGTGAGGCTATGATTAAACATGACACTTAGGTGAGGTGCCAGTTCATTTTGTAGTTCATGTAGTACACAGCCCAGAATGTCATCTGGTCCCATAGATGCTGTATTATTAGCTTTAGAGAGTGCGATTTTTACCTGTGTTTCCATGAGTACTGGAATTTGGCAATATTTTGGTATTGAGATGGGCCCTATAGGGGGTGAGGGGGGTGAAGTTTGCACTGAATCGATCTGCCAGGATATTGGCAATATCCTTGGGATCAGTATATTTAATGCCATTCTGTTGTAGCTCAGAGCAGCTCTGAGCATTGCCATTTAGATTCTTGGCATAACTATATAATGCCTTGTGGTTGTCTTTGGAATATTTGGCAATTTTATTTTCATAACTAGCTTTGGAAGATTTTATGAGGGATCTCAGCTTCTTACTGAGGCAGGTAAGGGAGTTTTTTGTATCCTGGGATTTTCCTCTTTTCTGCAACAGTTTCTTCCTTCTGTTGTATAGTTTGTTTATGGTAAGGGACCAGCAGATTGGGTTCCTTTTTTTGGAGGAGACCATCTTGGTTCTGTTTGGAATGGCATGATTCATGCATGAGTGGATGTGCTCATACAGTGCCTTAGTGTAGGATTCAGCAGTCGAACTTTCAGTTCCCGTCTGCATGGGTGTCATGACGTTTGTCACTTCTGACTTGAGTAGCATGAATTTGGCTTTGGAGAAGTTTTTTATGGAGGTTTCCTTACTGGGGGGGGGGGGGGTGAGGGTGGGATGTGGACGGCAAGGGTGATTAGCGTATGGTCAGATCTAACCAACGAGGGGGTGACCACTGGTGTGGAGCATCGATCTCCCATGTTTGCAATGATCAAGTCTAGGATATTTGAGCACCTGGTGGGCCTATGGATTAGTTGGTCTGGAGCATTGGAATTTATGAATTCCAAGAACCATTGGGCAAAGGTGTTTGTACCTGAGTAGTTTTCCCAATTAATGGCAGGGCAGTTGAAATAACCCAGTATTAAGGTGTTTGGTTGTATTTTAATATTATCTAGTATGTTTAGAAAGGTGTAGTGAGAATCTTGGGGCATGGTGGGGGATCTGTAGCAAGCTATAATTTGGATTGCAGTCTTACCTAGTGTTAGTTGCACCTGTAGAATTTCAGATGCATTGTGTTGGGCAAATAGCCTGGAGGTGTGAATATCCTTGGTGAATATGGACATTCCTCTGCCTTTAGTGCTTCAGTCCTGGTTTGGTTGCCGAAAAGTGTGGTATGTTTGACTATGTGACCTATCCATGTACAGATACTATTAACAGTCCAACATACAGGCATGTGTGCACCAAGTGACACCCTCTAATGTACTTGGTGATTCCTGTGCATGTGGATAACACACCCTAGCTATGTTCACTTTACACCTTCACAAGGAAGCCATTCTTGCATATTTCAGTGAAACATGGCCTACTAATTTTGTAGCTGTGAAGTAGTATGGCAGGTATGACCTTAGCACATTTGACAGGTGTAGTTCCTTTCAGTTTCAGTTTGTCATGCTGTAAGATAGAAAGTTGAGAAAGTGGAAGTTCTCCCATACAAAAAATGACATCCTGCTTCAGGACTTCCACCTGCATGGTTGGTGATGCTCAGTCATGAAAGATCTGTATGGGCCATCCTCAAGACGGCATGGTAGAAAATTATAGCAGACATAAATGCTGTCAGTGACCAGAACAGAACCTATGATCCCAATAGATGATAGGCCACTGATATGATCTGTTCCACAAAAAAACAAGACAGCCCAGATGACATAGGAGCAAATGGTCATTGAAGGTGGTCTATTGATCAAATCACCATTGACACAGATGGATTAGTTTTTGCCATCTCTAGACAGTTCCAACCTCTACAATAGAGTGTCAGGCATCAGTGCAGAGGTAAGAAGACCATTAGACATATGTGTTGATGATGCATCAGGTAGTTATGTCATAACATGGAGCAGTATCTGCCATCGTGCCTCACTGTGTTTGTTAGTACAACTAACAGCCATGAGCACTTTCTTCCCCAGGAACATCCAAGCTTCAGTTGCAGAGGCCACTCACCCAAGGTATGTTAACTATTATTTTCCTGAACTACTATATAAATTACTCGTACTATATTCACTGGGCTGTAGCTACTGGTGAAGGTTCATAGTCAGTGTTGGTACTTTCTCTAGTGTTTTCACAAGTGTTGTGTTATCAGGGTCCTCAATCATGGTTATAGACCAACCTGATATCATGGAACTGTCTAGCTTTGATTAAGGTGGCAGCCACAGTCCAGTTCAGCCTGGTGTCATGTTGTCAGTGTTAGACTTGGTCAGTGAGATGGCCACACCCCCATCCATTCCATGGACATAGCTCCTGTGCCTCTGAAATTCACCCTTCAAACTAAGGGTTACCCTTATCAACAGGAAGACACAGGCATATCTGCAAAGGGAATGGTTTTACCCACATGGCACTCTCCCTTTGGTTGACACAAACTCTATAGAGGATGAAGATGGCCTCAGAGGACAGCATGTTAGTGGCTGTACATAACATGGGCACTGTCCACTTCTTAAGTTAAGTGTGTCCATGCATTTATATAAGGCAATAATGCAGGGCACATATGCAAAAACGCAGAAGACAATCTGGTGAAGAAGATTTGGGACAGACAGGAAGAAGGTAAGAGGAAATGAGGGGATTCAGCAATGTGGTGGATGGATTATGTGAAAGAAGATCTGCAACAGTCAGGCATTAGTGTCAAAGAAGGCAGGAGTATAGCACTGAATCAAGAGGGATGGCAACAGTTAATACCCTGACCCGATGTAGAAAAATGGGAAAAAGGGGGTTGATGATGACGATGATGATGATGATAATGAATACATTGACAGGCAGACTACAACACAGATATTGTTGAGGTGTTTGGGGTAGTATGTATTCTGCATGATGACCCAAAGGAGTGCATAGGTCAAATATGCAGCATCATGAATATGTGGTATAGGGAGTCTGCATGCAGAAGGTACACCTGTGTAGCTGCATATTAAGGCTGACATACTTCTTGTGGTCAGTCCAAGACCACCTCTGGTGAGAAGGCCCACAAGGAAAGGAGCAAGGCATGGTCTGGAACACACAATGCCACCACCACCACTCCAACAAGTGCTGAGAGTGCTATGTGGCAATGTGGACAGTCACACAGATAAAGTGTAAAGTTGAGTGCACCTGAAGTATGTGCCACTGTTCACTCTCACAGAGCACTTCTTCCTGTTTGTGTATTATGGATTGTGTCTGCAACTTTCCAAATAGAGGGCAACCTCAAGGATCGGGAAATGCATGGGCAACTCGTATGTCTCCTGGGGGTGCCTGGGGCCAGTACATCACATCCAAGCATGGTGCTGCATTATCTGCTGAGGCTCTGTCCCAGCATGTGCATGCACATGTGCATGCACACACATGCGTGTACACACACACACACACACACACACACACACACACACACACACACACACACATACAGATAGGCACAAATCTGTAGTGCCTTCCACCACACATTCACACATCAATGGAGATGCCATCCCACCCTGTCCAATTTATAACACTGTTCCTTTCCTCCCAGCCATGCATGACACATAGATGGTCCAGTAATGACCTCCCCTATCCCCACACACATATTGCCTGCTTTTGACACTTGTCACTGTGGCTCTTTGCACCTATGTAAATGATAATAACAACCCTACCCTCACTACACTGTTACTTGGATAGTCTATGTCTGATGCACAGTGTGGCCAGTCTATGCATTATACAGAAATGTTATTTATACTGCTTTAATCTGTCCCATAATTATGAACCAGATGCTGCCTCTTAGCAAGAACCATGGCATATTGCACCCTCCTCCACTAAGCTGCAGCTGACTTCTCGACAAGTTCCTCATGCAGTATCTCCCTCACTGCTGCGCCTGGTACTTCCTCCACCTGAATGTCTCTGCCCTGTTGTATTGCTTTCTTATCAGGATATTGTGTAACATTGCACAGACTGTAAATATTTTACTGCATGCTGCAGAGTCATACTATAGTGCACCACTAGATAGCTCTAGAACTCAGAAGTGAGTGTAAACAAGGCTAAATGCACATTTATCAAAGACCAGTATCTGTGACAGGTCAGTGCTGCAGCCATTCTCTGTCATGGTCTGGATGATTCTAATAGGTGTCATTAGCCATGGCTACAGGGTATCACCAGTAAAGCTATCCCTGGAGACAATTGCCTCACAGAAACCACTGGTATTGGTCATATACATATCAGATGTGGCAGCTGTGGGCACAGCCAAATGTGGCCTGTAGACACTATATTATACCCTGTGCCTTATATAACCACTTAGCAGTTGATAGAGTGGAACCTCTTATAATTAATATACATTTGGCTCTGTTCCCGAGTTGAGGCTGTTTTTGTAATGTGGGTGCAGTCTGCGGTTCCAAGTACTTCAGGGAAATAGATAACATTGTAAAAATAGTCTTCATGGTGATGTTTCAATCTTCTGTGGTATGTAGAAATCACATATGCTTCCCCACATGCTAAAGCATAACATCAAGGAGGTGTTGAAGTATCCTTGAGACAGATGCCTGGGACACACCCACTGCGGACCTATTGGTCACTGAAAAATCCTTGTAGCTAGCACTCTCAGTCATACATACCTTGGTATTCACAGGGATAGGTCTTCCACTCATCCCCCTGGCCTGCATAAGATGGTGACCCATCTCAGCCAGATCCTGAATGGTGCCTCATTCCACACAGTAATAGTCAACAGCCTGTGTATCATAAAGGGCATGATATATCACATGTAGATGGATGACTCATACTGATGATGATATGTAGCATAATGAAACTCTTCTATATACACATTTGCTGGTGGAACAACTACCCCATTCATATTGATGTGGCCTGTGTCTTGTAACTCTAACATTTTAATGTACTCAGAACATAAAATACAAGAAAGAAGAACAAAATGATAAAAAAGTGCTATACTGAAGTGATATAAATAGAAATAAAAAGGACAAAATTAAAACTTTTATGAGCCTTGAGCATAAAGCTAAGGTTAAGAATCTGCATGCAGTATATGCCACAGACATTGCATTGGATGCATATATGCTTTACCTAAGGCTGACTTAATTACAACTTCACAAAGATTTAGCATACCTCCAGATGAAAATAACCAGTTGAGCCTTCAACTCAGCACAACATTTTGTAAGTGCAGAACTCTCTCAGCATCCCCCATGTGAGTGAATCTCCTACTATACCCAAATTAATTACATATGACTGGCTGCATGAAAAACAGAGAAAAAGGTAACACACACACACACACACACACACACACACACACACACACACACACACACACACACACACACACACACACACACACACAAAACCCCAAAAAACAAGAAATTACTGCAGATCCAGATAGAGAAATGGCAGTTTTAGTGATTTCTAAAGGAGAATATTGAGTGGAGAGTCTAACATCAGGGAGTAGAACTTATCCAATTGAAAAGTCATCAACACTACACTCAGTGAGTATTAAGAAAATCTGCATAAATGGACTACTATCCACTGAACTTTTGGAATGAGTCTTTTTCCGTGTGACTTCTTTAGAAAACAATGGATGATCCATTATCATGAGTAAAATGTTTGCAATGTCTCCCTCATTTCTTGATGAAAATCATTCCTGTTTTACATGATTAACCAATTTAATCCAAAAGTATATTAGTGAGACTTACCCCTGGATTTATTAATCTTCTGTGCAGGACTAGCCTAGTCCTGCACAGAAGCAGCCATTTAGGAGCAGGACAGCAGCACACCATGCATATTAATGAAGATGCATTGCCTGAGCTCCAAATACTACATGGAGCATGTAAGAGTGCAGGGGGAGTGTCTGAGAGCAGAACTTTCAGAATATACATGCCCCCACAATGAAGAACAGCAGACAGGCCAAATGAATGAGTGAGACCACTCATAGGTGTTCCCATATACCCAACAACATCCCCCATGTGAACAACAGCAATAGTAAATACAAAGAAAATAAACATACCATTTATCTTTTTATGAATCTGATTAAAGCTAACCATAGGTGTGCAGGTTTGCCCATCGCTTACCTATGGTTAATGCAGCTTAAATGGCTGAAAAGGATAACAAGCATGATATATGCAAATGAAGCAGTATAGCAATAGTGTAATGGGCAGAACATTCACCTTATGAGCAGGCATTCCTGGTTCGAGTCCCACTGCAACACATTCCTTTTTCCATGTCAAATCACATTTTGACCAATATTTTAGTTGCATAACCTACTAAATAACATATATTTGTGAACTGGAGTATTGCATTAAATGCAGATGTGAGGTGTCAGTGTCATAATGTTATAAGGTCCACAGATAATCACATGTGCCTCATACAGTATATGTACACAGTAATCATGTATACAAATGGAAGGTAAAATGTGTAATGAATGATGATAACACAATACAGCTTCCAAATTCCCCATCTTCCCAAGAACCATTAGACATTACTGTCTAAATCAGTGCAGCTGTAAGCTGGAGTAAGCACTAGTAAGCAAGTGTAAGCACTATTAAGCAGTAGTAAGTGTATGTAAGCACTAGTAAGTGGGTTTAAGTCCATTTGCATGGGGTAAGCAATGCACATACAGGTTATGCAATATTGAAGCTAACTCTCTCTAAGCATATTTAACCGGAGGTTAGCATTGCTTACCCTCGCGCAAACCCATGCAAACCCACTTACAACTGCTTAAAAGTGCCTTAATCACACTGTATTCAATGGCCACTGTTCTGCCCAGCAACAAAATAAACAGCTTTGCAGGTCTTGAACCCAGGACCCTTTACACTACAGTCACAGCAGTTAACCACCAAACCATCACAGCAGTACATAAGAATGAGGTATCACCAAAGAAATCCTCACTATAGTAAAATCAAACTGAACATGTGAAAGGCATCAGTATACAGTCAAATGTTCTTTAACCCACTACATAACAGAATTATGTGAACTGGAGTACTGAAGTATGTTCAGATGTGAGGTGTAAATGCAACAGAGTGTTGACGTCACCTGTTAAACACAAGGATCCCATACAGTGTACGTACACATGAATCATGGATACCAGACATATATATAAGATGTAATGAATAATAAATCAATGCCAAAAAGCAAATATAATGCAAAGTCAAATTTAAGCAATGCTAAGCATTGCACAGGCCAGCTTAGGAGGTGTAAGCAATGTTTAGGTCAGCTAATGCAATGTGCCCAGTGGTATACCCCTTTAAACAATGTCTACCTTAGGTAAGCAGATTTGCCCATAGCTTAGCCTTTTCAAAATCAGCCAATCATGGCAAAATGTGGGAATTCGGCCCTACTTAAACCCAACAGGAGGGAATACATCTCATAACTGGTTGTAACTTCCCCTTGCTGGCACCATGGCAGAAAGGGGAAAAGGAGTGCACTTCTGGTTGCAGTGCTGGGGTATTCAGGAGTCCAGAATAATGGCAAGACTCCTTGTCAAAGACCATAAGCAGAGACTGCTGCAGGGCCAGTACTAGGGTTCCCTATATAAGGCAGAAGCCTGGGACCGTCTCACCTGTGACCTCACCAGTGCCACTGACATACCCCGAACTGGTAAGGAGGTCAGGAATCACTATGCCGGCCTGAAGCGGCATAAGGGGGACCTCTTGGAGCAGTGGATTCAAGAGGCTAGGACGGCAAGGGCTGTCCCAGCTGTGTGTAAGTATCACTGCACTACATGTGTAATAATTGCCAGCTCATGTATATTAAGGATAGGTATTGCTAAATATTCCTATTATGTCCTTCATAGAGGCAAGTGAGTGGGCCGTGAACTAGGAAGCCCATGGCTGTTACCTGGAGAAGTCACGATGCGAGGCAGGTCAGTAATACTCTTGCATGTACTGTCATAGGAAATAAATCTAAAAGCATTAGTAAGGTAATTGCCAGTATAAAACCTGTATTGTTTAAGGCAAGTACAGCATACACCGGGGAATATGGCAGGAAGAGTCTCATATAGTTTGTATGTAAATAAAAGCATAATAGCCTGACAGTAAAGGTCTAACTGCTGGACTGCATGTGTATACTCTGTTATCATATGGTAATGTAGATTTGCAATCACTTAATAGTACTGTTGTATTAAGCACTGTTACCCACACTGTGCAACATAAATAAAATGTGTAGGAATGGCACACACAACTGAGAACTGAATTGTTGTATTTTTAGCACCACAGCCATGGTTCAAATCCTGGCAGTGGTAGTAGTCTGCATACAGAATCATACCCTACAACTGTACAGATATGTCCAGAATGTCCAGTAAAGTTGTCCATATTTTCTGCCTGTCACCCTGTCCCCCTGGGAAATCAGTGGGATGATCCCAGATGTATAGGCAGCAAACAGGAAATACAACTGATTGACATACATCTATGAGAACAAAGCTGGCACACTAGCAACTCCTCAAATCTTATGAGAGTAATAAGCCACGTATGTCCCATTTATACCCGTATGTTGTCAAGCTGTGACCAGAGTGTGTACAGTGACAGAGGGAGATGTATGTGCATAATAGTAATGTGGAATCTGGCACTGTGTGTGGCAACATTAAGGTAGTGCTAACAAACATTGCTCCCACAGGTCTGTCAGATATGAACACTGTGCCCAGAAATAAAAGAATGATACCATGTACTGGTACTGTTTACTTTGGTATTGTATGGCATTGGGACTGATGCAGTTGCTCTGAATAATAAGGTATTACTCATCACTGTCGCCCACACTATCCTATAAAATATAATAGTCTAGGAAATCTGTATAAGAGTGTTGTAATACAAGGTCAGAATGTAAAACCACAGGAGAATTATATGACAGAAAGCAGATAGGAGATATATAGCAATATCTATATAGCACACACAACTGTGATGAACAGTGTTTTAGTTTTAGCAGACACAGCCATGATCTGAATCCTGGGAGTGGAAGTAGGCTGAATACATAATCTTACCCCACAACTGTACAGATAAGTCCAGAATGTCCAGCATATGGGCCCATATCTGCTGCCTGTCACCATGTCCCCCTGGGAAGTTAGTGAAATGATCCCAGATGTTTAGGTAGCAAACAGGGAATACAACTGATTGTCACACATCTATGAGAACAAACCTGTCACTCTAACTACTCCCAAAACTAATATGAGAGTAATAAGCCAAGTATGTCCTATCTACACCCCCATGTTGTCAAGCTGTGACCAGAGTGTGTACAGTAACAGAGTGAGATGTATGTGCATAATACTAATGTATAATCAGGTACTTTGTGTGGCAACATTCAGCTAGTGCTAACAAACATTGCTCCTACAGGTACGTTGGATATGAACACTGTGCCGAGAAATAAAAAGCTTGATACCCTGTACTGGTACTGTTTTCTCTTGTATTGTATGGAATTGTGAGTGTTGCAGTTGTTCTGAATAATAAGGTATCACTGATCACTGTCACCCCCACTGCGCTACATAATATAACTGTGTAGGAAAGCCTGTATAAGAGTGTTGTAAGTCACTAAAGGTTGAAGAGGGCAATAGTCTAGATATGTCCTGGTTCACCTGCATGTGGTCAAGACATGGCCAGTGTCTGTGGAATCTGGGAGTATGTGTAGAAACAGTTAGTTAGTTAGCGTTAACCGACATTTCCCCCACAGGTATACCAGGTAAGAGGTGTATACTGCAGGTGAAACCAGTTCATGTATCAAGATGATGACAGCCATATCACTGTCCAAACTAAGGCAATAGGTCAGTGTAGTAATGCGAACTACAGGAATATACTAGTTGTTAATTGACATCTTTCTCTCCCCCCACCATATCTTCAACAATAAACTAAATACCCACCTCAACTGGTATTTGTTGACTTCACTGTTCTGCTGAGACATATGTCCTATTGGTTGATAATTATTTAAATCTGTTTCCGTGCATGTGCTATGTTGAAATACTCCAACATTGGTGGCATAGTGCCATCAATGTACCTGCATGCTGTTGTTATTACCACTGTGGTCCCATATATGCATGTGTTCCATTTGCTATGCAACTGTTCCGTATCTTGTGTCTGGGTTAATGGGAATATCTATGCATGCTGTTATACCTAACCTTGGAATGTGTTGACTATTACTAACCCACATATGTTCTTCTTCTTCTTTCGGCTTTTCCCGGTTAGGGGTCGCCACAGCGGAACTCTGGTCCGCTAATGATTGGCAGTAGATTATTTATAGTGCCGAGGTCCAAGCTCGATGCCCAACCTTCAACAAAGGCACGTCCATTCATGCATGTCTTTTGAATGTCACTCGACCGCAAGGAAGACATGCAGACTCCACACAGAAGGCGCTCCAGCTGAGAATCGAATGGGAGAACCTCTTGCTTTGAAGCGACAATGCTACCGCTGCACCACTGCCCCACATATGTTGATAAACCATAAACATCATAGCACGTATGGGAATGCGGGTCCCAGCAGACCCACCTGTTCTACCTCAGCTGAAAGTGGCATTAGGCACCAGCATGTTTGGAGCCCAACCCGGAACCTCCTCGTCCTTTGGTCCTGCATTATTTTCAGGTGGAACCGCCTTAGAGGATGGGGCTGCCCCCCCCCCCCGGAAGTGGGAGCAGACAAGAAGCTGTCACCCATCGCCAGGTCCGGGTTGTGGTGAGCAGAAAGCTCGATTAGCAGTTTGGAGATCTTCAACGCCAGCTCGAAAGCCGCACGTCATGACTAGAGAGTCGGCCTGTCTCTCCAACTCAGCCCACAGCACAGCTGAGTGGGGATCTCAGTCCCACTGTTTCCACTAGGGGGCTCACGGGCTTCTGATTTCCCAACACCCCTCCCCATCAGGGTGTTCAACCCCCACATGTATCATATACCACCCCTGTATGCGTCTTGTTTGTCTTGTCTGTTAAACTATCCAACCTATCTCCCCATATATACCTACTATCCCTCCCCAGCATCCCACTCTCACCTGAAAAAAAAAAGGCAATCTGTTCCCAAAAAGAAAAATATTGCCCCATACATAGCTGTCCATTTTGCACACGTGTCCACTGGGCACATATAATCTGGTCTAATTGGCATCACAACATATTAATGTTGTCCTCACCCCTCTCTCAGGGTTTGAGTGTCCAAATCTACCTACAAAGTCAGTATATATGCACAGATGTTGCTGTAGAAGAAATGGGCAGCTATGGACCTTCCCTACACCCTTCTGCACATCCCTAGCTATTTTCCCTACTGTCTCTCCCTCTCTGTACCCCTTTTCACCACTTTCCTATCAACCCTTTTTTCTTTTCTTTTAAAGAAATTAGCGCGGGGGTAAGCGGGAGTAAGCACTCTTAAGCAGCAGTAAGCAGGTTTAAGCCTGTTTGCATGGGGGTAATCAATGCCTACAGAGGTTAAGCAATTTAGAACTAACTGAGTATAAGAAACTGTAACGGAAGCTAGCAGTGCTTTCCTCTGCACAAACCCACGCAAACCCGCTTACAGCTGCTTAAAAGTGCCTTAATCACTCTGTATCCAATGGCCCTTGTTCTGCCCAGCAACAAAATAAACAGCCTCTGCAAGGCTCGAACCCTGCACACCATAGCCCAAGTGATTTACCACGAAGCCATGTCAGATATACATAACCCTGATGTTTTCACAAACATATCATCCAGCACAGTCATTCAACATTACAGAAAATGTATTTAAATATGTAGATGTATGTGTATGAGCACATATATTAATATCTAAATAGATATATACATATCTATTTATGTAGATATATATATATATATATATATATATATATATATAAATATATACATATCTATATATATATATATATATATATATATATAAATATATATATATATATATATATATATATATATATGTATATATATCTATATATATATATATATATATATATATATATATATATATATATATAAGCATATAAGTATATACAGACATACATCTGTAGATAAAAATGGGAACATAACAAAAACATGTATGTCCACATGCACCATTAATAGGGTTGAGGGGGCCCAAACAACATCTGTATACGTATATAGGTATCTCCCCCCACAGCCAAACACATTTGCCCTTCAATACACTACCAACTGTTGCAGATCCCATAACCAGGACCTGGCACAACACGGGCACAAGATGTTAACAGTACTCCATTCAAACTGTATGATGTCAGGCTGGGAGCAGTACAGTCTGGCTACCATAGGGGATGTACAATGTGGAAGCAGTCTACATGTATGCCCACAAATATACAGATGCCCATGTGTAGACATATATATGAGCACATATATACATCACATGTATCTACACATATATAGATATATACCTATATGCACATCTACCTATATACAAACACACACACAAAAATATATGTATGTAAATACATGTCCCCTATATTACTACCACAGTGCTGCATGCTATGTGCAAGGAAACAGCACACATAGCAATACACACAGATATCTACAGCTGTTAGTGTGTGCAACATGGATGGGTATGTCACATGCCAACCCATTGTTGGAACCACATCACCCTTGTCTGTGAAGTATGGAATGGGAATATGGCGATGTATGGCAGGTATAGTTGTGGAAGTGGTCAGGGTTTGTAGATATAAAGGACAGCCTACAGGGGTGGTAAATGACACTTGTGGTGGGTAAACACCCTGGACAGTGTGTGTGGTCTGTGATGTGGATGCCCCGTGGGCCCCAATATGGACACAATGGGAACAAGCCTCCCACCCACTGCTACTCACAACAGTAGTCCACGCCCTGAAGGTGACTGGCCTGGAGGCTGAGCAGGAAGAGCATGTGGTCCTTGTGAATGTGTACTGGGTGCCTCAAGGTGATGTAGCGCATCCCAGATGTGTCTGTGGAGCCCGTTATGGTTATGGAACAGACCCTGGATCTGACCTCAGGGGGCAGGATCATGTCTGTGTGTGCCTCATGGTGGTGGAACAACATCCCCTGGGTTGGTTCCACCTGATGGTATTGCTGGACCAGTACATGAGGAGGCCCCAGGGTGGGACAACTATGTGATGTGGCATGGTAACATAGGCAGATGAGTTTGGAGAGGTGGTTCTGCTGGCCAATAGTACATATACATGCTATTGGGTCACTGTTATAGAACATATGTTGGTAGTAATAGTCTACACAATCCCAGAATCCCAGAACATGTCCAACAGCATGCATAGATAATGCAACAACACAGTATGTCAGGTGTGCATCACACACATAGCAAGTATACCACAGCCATATATGGAGCCATTGTGGCCCTGACAATGGTATGCAGGTGAATAGTCTGTAACAGCCCAGCAATGAGAGTGTCCACATAGGGAACATGGCTACAAACACGTCACACAAAACGTGGTACAGTACGATATCTGCAGCACTGGTAGGTATGCTGTAGCCATACTTATTGAGTTGAGTGTACAGTTTGTTTTCACTGATATGGTGGGGGGTGACTGTGATGTATATTAAGAACTGTGGTAACCTTGCTGCATGACCTGCTCACATCTGTGTCCATCTTTATGTCTTTCAGGCATGATGTCTCATGGAAGGCTGCCAGCCTACATAGCAGCTGAAAATGAAATCTTACTGAATGGACTTATACAGCACTATGTAACCTTGTTTGGCCAGGCTGCACATGATCAGAAGGAGCAGACCGCCCTGTGGAATGACCTAGTCCACAGGGTCAGTGATGTTGGACACATCATATTCATCTAGAAAGACCTCAAACACACTCACCATCCAGGCTGCTCTTACAAATTGTCCTTTGACAACTGCCCACTTTTGCTTATATTTTTGTGCACTCTCATAGTGTAGAAAACTATTTGATTATGTCTCCTTTCTATATATTTGGGATAGAAAAGTCTAAGTTATAGTGTCCTTCGTTAGCCTTACATCCAAATATGAAATCTCAGTCTTGTTGAAAGAATATGCAAAACTTAAGAAAAAAATGGTTTTGTTGATATTTATTTTTATTTATTTTTATTTAACATTTGTTGACCGGGCTAGTCTAGCTGGATGTATGTCCATTTTCAGTAGAGGCCCGGGGAGAAAAGCTCCAATGATTATAAAAGTTTAAACATAGTCAGGCAATACAATACAACAATAGAAACATATAAAAAAGAGCTAGTGAATACGCATAGTAATAAAATAAGGTTAGAACACAACTCAACAAATATAATGAACAGAATATGTTACCATTTTTTTTTTTAGTTCTACAGTATGTGAGGAATAACATATTTCTATAAAGGTTGATATATGAGGTAGACTTTACAAGGCTAAGGTAGTAGAGATGGTAAGGATTAAGGAGGTAGTAATGGATAGAGAGGAAGTGGAAGGATTAAGCTGGGTAGGTGCAGGAGCAAAGCCAGTGTTTTTTGAGATGAACTTTTAAATGTCTTTTAAAAAGAGGGAGGGATGATAGAGATGTGATATCAGAGGGTAGATTGTTCCACATTTTTCCAAAGGAGTTGGAAAAGAGACAGTCATCTGCAGAGTTAGAGGGTATGGGTATATTAATCCGTAGTTTGTTGGAAGAGCGTAGATGATTCAGGTTGTTATATGGTGAAATGAGGTTAGAGAGTATAGGAATTTTAGTTGGTTGGTATAAGATCTTGTGTGCTATTAATAATTGATGAAGACTGAGTAGGTTGGGAAATTCAAGCCAACCTAGATGTTTTAAGTTCAGACAATGATGAGTTGTAAATGGGGATCCTGTGGCAAATCTAGCAATGTTATGGTAAGATGTTGCAAGTTTCTTGAGGTTGTTTTTGGAGAGATTAGTGAAGATGGGGGAAGCGTATAGGAGAGCAGTGATAAGGTGAGATCTGGCTAAGGTGGTCCTAGCTTCAGGTGTCAGGAAGGGTTTTATTCTGTAAAGGGATCCGATTTTTTTATTAACAGATTTAATAGTGTTGTTGATATGGGGGTCAAAGCTGAGATTATTGTCAATAGTTATTCCTAATGGTTTAGCTGTCGAGTCTGGAGAAATAAGTGTGTTGTCAGTGGAAGTAAGAGTTAAATTGAGTGGGGCAGTTTTGCGTGAAGGTGAGAATAGTAGCAGTTTGGTTTTCTCGGCGTTAAGGAGTAGGCAACGGTCACAGAACCATTGTTCAACAGTGGTAAAAGCTTTTTGGGGTGAGTGACTGAAGTTCATTTAGTGAGTTGGCAGAACAGACTATGGTAGAATCATCTGCATATTGTATGCAGGTAGATTTTGGGATAGCAGATTGTAGGTCATTGATGAAGATAGAAAATAGAAGGGGGGCTAAGATGGAGCCTTGAGGTACACCCAAAGATATAGGAAGGAGATTAGATAATGTATTTTTCCAGAGAACTGCTTGCTGATGGTTTTCTAGGTAAGATGTACTCTAAATAAAAAAAAAAAAAAAACAATTTTCTCCTCAGGGCCATCCCAAAGAATAAAGATATCATCCAAAAACCAAAAATATATCCAACAGTTTTGTGAAAAAAAGGGGAATTATACAAATATTTTTTCTCCCATTGCAGCATTACTATATTTGCGTACAGCCCCCTACATGCTGATCCCATGCCATTTCCTCTACTTGTAAAAAATTTCCTTCTCAAAAAGAATGTAGTTATTGGTTAGCACCAGTACTAACAAGTGTTCATATGTATTAATTAGGGTCTGTAAAAGCCCCTTCTCAAGTAAGCATTCACAAAATCATTCAGTGCCTAAACTATGAGGAATAACTGTATATAAGTATTTAACATCAGTTGCAATAAATATACCTTGATCACTGTACTCCAGTCTATTAATCCTGTTAAGAAAGTCCCATGAGTCCCTACATAAGTTAGGTTCACTCATAACACAAATTTTCAACTTTACCTCAAGGAATTTGGCCAAAGGATGTGTTATTGACCCTCCTGCATCTTGGTCGAATGGGTGGCTGTAGGAGATGTTTGTGGATTTTAGGCGGTCCAGAAATCACAGGTATTTTTGGATGGGATGCATTCAAAAAATTTAATTAATCAATGAAAATGCTACTTTCTATAAATGTGCAGGTCTGGCATCTTTGTTCTGACCTACTTCGCACTGCCTGTCAGTATGCTGCTGCAGTCTGGGGGGATCACCTCACCACAGGGGGGACCATGCCATCCATCCCCGCTGACACGTGGAGGAGCTCCTATCCAGCCTCGTGGCACCTGCCAGTCCAGCCAGCCATCAACCACCAGATACCTTTGTGGAGGTGGGTGCCACCAACACACTCTCCGAGGATCGTGCAGGTAAGGCCACAATGCACATCCGTAGACCACAGTTGTATATACATCCATATTGGTACAAGTAGATCATGCATATCTGACATGTCATAGACATATTTTGTTGCTGCATAGTAGTGATAAACAGGTGTCCATATGTGGTAGTATTGTGGAAATATACTGTTGATGTATTGTAATACTGCACCCACCCTGTAGCAATGCCACAGTTGTGGCCGCTGACTTTGCATCTCTCACGCTCTTATGTAGGTCCCTCTGGGATACCACCAAGGCAGCAGCCTGTAGCTGGTGAGTATGGTTTATGTAGATGCTTGCCAATACACCGGGCATGTAATGGCGATAGTATATTCCATGCACAAATCTAACACACCTACCCAAAATGCATGCTGTACATGTGCACATATTGTTGCTGTGAAATGAACGGCATCACAGAGGTGACCATGATGGTGTATTGGAAAGGTATGTCAGACACCTGCATGATAAGTAACATCCTGTCATTGTGGAATGTGTCACAGGGAGTAACATAATGGCAGGAGACATGGACTACATTAGGGACATTTGGATCAACACCCATATACAGTGCAACACCAGTGTATATACCTGTAGGACAATGGCAACTGCTGCAGAGATACACTATAGCATAAGGCATTACAGTGGTCCACATTATCTGCTGGGACTAGGCTGTAACATGTAGTGTTCAGTGTATGGGACACTGCAAAGTGACGCACATGTGTAGGGCTTACCTGTCATGCATCTTCAAAAAAGCTGAAGGAAGGGGGAGGGGGTGTCAGCATGACACACCAGTGCACTGCAGCAGGGATCCTAAAGATGCTAAGAATGGCTGTATCTGCACATAGTCAGGTTCTGGACCTGTGGCAGCCTTAAACCTACCCCCACAGCAATAGTGATGGCAGTGTGTGAACACCAAGGGATGTGCACATGAGTAGATCTTGCAATCATGCAGATTAGGGGGACATGTGTAGGGCAGACTGAACATACACTGGCAAATGTAGATGGCCCACGCTGGTATACACCTGCCAGGAGTGGTGACTGCTGTAGTACACACAACAAGAGGTGTGACAAATCATCATGTTAGGGTCTGCACACATATGCCCACATGGGGTGTATGCATAGTGGTCAGCATCCACACACCTAACACATTTCGTAGACATTCCATGTGAAAGTGCAGGACATATGTCACATATCCGGCTCATGTACTGTTAAGATATGCATTGGTGTGGTCCCATGGCAGATCAAGAATGGGTGTGTCATATCAATAAAGGTGTGTACACCTCCCATAGCCATGGTATGCTCTGATGGTTTCATAGGTTTCATAGGTAGGTACTAGGCTATTGGCCCAAGGGCCTATGTAATCCTAGCCAACAAGGTTCCCTGGCTTACGCCACCCAAGAAAGTTATTTTCCTGTGCCACTGTCAAGCAGAGACACAGAATTGAGCCACAGGGTGTATTTCCTATTTCCCATCCACTCATCAAGATTTTTCTTGAAGAGTGCTAATGAAGAACGTTGCTTGACATAGATGGGTAGCCTGTTCCAGAGTATGGGAAGTCTCTGGGACAGGAATCTATCCCTCCAGCATGCCCTGTTTATTGTGGTGACAAGGTTTAGGTCCCTAGAGCATGTAGCTCAGAGGGATTGGGATTTCTTTAAGTGTAGCATATCCAACAGCTCTGGGTTTGGCATAGCTTTATATGTTAAGCAGAGATCACCTCAGAGTAGGCGATATGCTATGGAGTAAAGCTGGAGTTTTTTGAGGCGGTCAGTGTAGGGCATTTGTTTGAGGCCAGTAATCCTCTTTGTGAGGTACATCTGTGCCTTTCCAGCTGCTGCAGATGTCTTGTGAGGTACATTCCAAAAGGGGCGTTGTACTCTATAATGGGTCTAATGAGTGTTGAGTAGTGGGGAACAATGACCTCTTTTTTCCTGGAGGAGAACCCTTTTATGATGAGGTGTGCCACGTAGAAGGATTTCCTGACTACTGTGGCGATGTGACTATCAAAGGAGAGACTACTGTTCACCTGGGTCCCAAGGTCTCTTATCACACATTTGGTGTTAAGTAGATTACTGCCTATGTGGTAGTTCATGGGTACAGAGTTTTTACCAAAGGGGATGACACTGCACTTTTTGGCATTGAGCTTGAGGCCATGGCTCTGACACCAGGCATCTGTCTCAGCGAGGCCCTTCTGTAAGATGTACACATCATTTGGGGACTTGACTATGGCTCCTAGTTTGCAGTCATCTGCGAACTTCGTTGGCCACAGGCCTTCTGTATTAGCTTGTACTTCAGAGAAGTAGATACCAAACAGGAGAGGTCCCAGGACGGAACTCAGTGGTATTCCACTTGTCACTGCTTTGAGGTCAGATTTGGAGTCTGCAACTTTTACAGTGTGGGTTCTGTCAGTGAGCCAGTTGGCAACCCATCTTGTGATGTAGGGATTTATACCTAGTTTAGTAAGTTTAGCTATAATTCCAGAATGAGGGATGGTGTCGAAAGCCTTGGTGAGGTCAAGATAGTCTGTGTGAACCACCTTACCCTCATCTACGGCTTTGGTGACTGCCTCAAAGAAGTCGATCAGGTTCAGGAGGCATGGTCTGCCTTTCACAAACCTGAACTGGGTGGGATCCAGAGTTTTGAGGTTACAAATGTCTTTGTTTATGAGTTCCATGATGATACATTCCATGGCCTTGCAGACTAGGCTCGTCAGGCTAATAGGTCGATAGTTTCTGGGATCAGTGGTGGCTCCCCCTTTGTGCAGAGGGATAACTGTTACTGTGCACCATTCAGTGGGCACAAAGCCTGATGTGAGGCTATTATTGAACATGGTGCTTACGTGGGGAGCCAGTTCGTTCTGAAGTTCATGTAAAACGCAGCCTGGGATGTTGTCCATTCCCATGGATGCTGTGTTTTTGGCTTTAGAGAGTGCAGCTTTTACCTGTGTAGTTGTGATTACAGGGTCTCTGCATTCTTTATGTATAGATATGGGCCCTTTAGCGGGTCAGAGGGGGGTAAGGTTACCACTGAACCTATCTGCCAGGATGTTGGCAATATCAGTTGATTCTGTAATTTTCGTGCCTTTGTGCTGTAACTCAGAGCAGATCTGGGTGTTGCCATCGAAATTCTTGACATAGCTGTAGAATGCTTTGTGATTGTCCTTGGAATTATTGGCAATTTTGTTTTCATAGCTAGCTTTGGAGGATCTTATAAGGGATCTCAGCTTCTTACTGAAGCTGAACAGAGAGCTCCTCCACTCATGGGATTTTACTCTCTTTTGCAACAGTTTCTTCCTTCTGTTTTACAGTTTGTTTATGGCAGGGGACCACCAGATTGGCTTCCTTTTTTTGGAGGATAGCGTCTTGGTTCTGTTTGGGATAACACAATCCATGCATTTGTGTAAGTGATTATAGAGTGCATATGTGTAGGATTCAGCAGTTGTAACTGTATTGTCCATCTGAATGGGTGTCATGAAGTTCACCACTTCTGTCTTAAGAAGCATGAATTTGGCTTTGGAGACATTTTTACTGTGGTTTCCTTAATGGGGGGTGGGGCGGGATGTGGATATCAAGGATGATTAGCTTATGGTCAGATCGGACCAACGAGGAGTTAACTTCAGGTGTGGAACACCGGTCACTCATGTTGGTAATGACTAGCTCTAGGCTATTGTTGCCCCTGGTTGGGATGTGGATAAGTTGATCCAGGGCATTGAAGTTTATGAATTCCAGAAAGCGTTGAGCTAAGTAGTTGGTACATGAGTAGTTTTCTCAGTTAATGGTGAGGTAGTTGAAGTCGCCCATTATTAGGGTGTTTGGTTGGATCCTAATATTTTCCAGCACATCAAGAAAAGAGGAGTGGGAATCCTGGGGCATGGTGGGGGATCTGTAGCAAGCTACAATTTGGATTGCAGTTTTGCCCAGAGTTAGTTACACATGGATAACCTCAGATGCATTGTGCTGAGCAACTAGCCTGGAGGTGTGGATATCCTTAATGAATATGGACACACCTCCGCCTTTGGTGTTTTGGTCCAGGTTACATGGCCAAAACGTGTGGTATGAGTTACAGCCTGGTAGTGCAGGGGTGCTCTCTGGAGCCTTGAACCAGGTCTCAGTCACTGCACAGATATCAATGTTCTCCATTTTAAGGAGTGCCTCAAGTGAATGTATTTTGAGATTTAGACTTCTAGCATTGGGTAGCATTACCCTCAGTTTTTTCTTGCCTGTTCCTGTTATGGTGGTGAATTTGTTATTTGAACCTTGCCTAAAAAGGCACTATAGGGGCAGCAAGAGCCTTAGCCAGTATCTGGAATCCCAGGGGCGACAGGTGCAGGCCATCTGTGGCAAAGCATCGTGGTCTGTCGACTATGTCATCCCAAGCAGACAGATACAGGATCCCCTTAGAATGACACCAGAAGTTTAGCCAATTGTTGTAGTCAATCATTTTGTCCTTGGACTGCAGTATCATTCTGGGCGATGGCAGAATGCTACTCAGGGCTAGGGACATGCCTGCCTTGGCTGCAAGTTGTCAATGTAAGAGTATTGGATTGGTCATACATGGTCTGCTGATATTGAGAGCTGTGAATCAGACATCAGGCATTCACAAATAACATCTGTCCACATATCATCCCAGGTATGTGTTGCTGGAAAACATAGGGGCTGTGAGCATCAAAGCTGACATAACTAACACAGTAGTACACATTCAGCAATGGGCTGTACACCTGTGAGCTGATGCACAGTACATGGCAGGGTGCAGAACAGGTGCACAGCAATAATGTGTACATTGGTGCAGTGGTATCCGGGGGAAGGGGCTTTACCTAGTGACACAGCACATGCATCATACACATGTATACTGTTGCTAACATGGATTGACTGTAGCTGCACTGCATGCTGTTGGGTACTATATGTTATGCATGTTGACAGAGGGGTAATAGGAGGACTGTGTGCACTATCATTGCGTAACCTCACCTGTGTGTGTGTGTGTGTGTGTGTGTGTGTGTGTGTGTGTGTGTGTGTGTCTCCTTCCTGGTGGGTAGTTAGTTTGTCTGTAGGGTCACTGTGGTGAAGTGGAGGTAGGTTGATGCATGTAGGATGCGTGTGTGCATGTGTGTGTTTGTGTGGCTGGCCATGTATGCATGTGTGATTGTGGGGTGTTCATACAGCAGTACCTCTCTCCTGGATTATGCAGCTGATAGTATAATATGGTTTGTAGCATGTAACAGGCAATGAGAGGGAAGGTAGACACCAGGTACACCCTTAATATCACATTCAGCAGCTAGGTCACCTATAGCCTATGTATGCAGCACTACAGATGCATTGGGGAAGTACTAGTAAACACCAGGGTGTGTATCCAAATATTACAGTTGTCACATGATAGGCTGATAGAGCAGCATATCTGGTATGTACTGAGCTTTACATGCACATGAAGCACCAGTGCATGATATTATGGATAGAACATAGTAGCCCACACAAATAGGGGCCATGTTCATGATGTCTGGACATACACAGGGTGAACACTGAATGACAGCAGTGAGGCCATCTAAAACCACTACACACAGGTCAGGCAGGTAATGCAGTACCAGGTCTTGTGCTGTGATCCCTTGTGTAGGCATTTAGAGGATGGAAATGTTAATGAGTGGTATCAATGTCTGCATGTTACCAAGTATGATGCAGGATGGGGTACACATGGACAAATATGTGGGACTGTCTGTAAAATCCCGGACTGGTAGGTATTATGGTGGTGGTGGTGTGTGTGTGTGTGTGTGTGTGTGTGTGTGTGTGTGTGTGTGTACTGTTAAGCAATGCTGTACAGGTTTTAAAGTGTGTTTATTGTTTTTCCTCACAGGTGGCGAGGTGGGTCAGGGTCCCTCCTGCATGCAATCTGATGTTGGTGTCCATACAGACACGAAAGATGATGATAGCACTGTTGAGGCACAGGTGGGGTTGTCCGGGTCCAACACTGCACCATCATTTGACATCCCCCTTTTTGCCACCCCAACCCTGCACACAGTTTCAGTGCCTATACATACCCCATCTCCTGTGGCCATAGTGGAGGGACAGCTGGCATTTGGTGGCAGTGCACAGGAAAGTGTGGTAACCATGCCTACTGTGTCTGGTCACAGCAGGCATAGCCGGATGTCAGGCAGGGCACCTCATAGGCAGTTGTCCCAGGGTGCTCTTGATAGGGCAGAGGCGACATACCTGGTACCAGCAGGTGCATGTTTCAGGTTGTCATGGTGGTGCAGGCACATATGGAGAATTACACCAGATAGGGCCAGAGGCTGCAGAGGGTTGCTCTCACATCTGTAAGTGACAGCATCTGTGAACTGTCTGGTGTCATCCGTGCTTATAAAGAGCTCATGGATAGACGGCATGGTGAGATGAGGGCCTTCATCACCCGTGGTATGTCCAAGCTTGAATATGTGGTGGGGGTGAGGTGACAGCTGCGTGGACATAGGCCAGTAACACCAACAGCTGGCAGTCAACATGGATGTGCCAGTACACCAAGGGGCTCCTGTAGTGGCAGTACCAGCCCCGGCAGTGCAGGGGGTGCTGTCCACACCACACCACAGCAGGCCACATGCATGTGGTCCTGGCCAGCACCAGGAGGGACCTGGTACCAGTAGACATTTGTCATCTGCAGGAGAGAGTAGCACATTGAGGCATGTACCTGGATGTGCCCATGGGAACCCTGGCAGGCACAGTCCACATGTCCATGGCCGGAGGTAGTAAACTGCACACCCTGCCAGGTATGGTCTGCAGCTGTCCATAAATACCTGTGTAGGGCAGCCACATGGCAGAACTGTGTGTATGCATACCTACATGCTATACAAACACACCTAGGGCAACCCCACACCTACACACACCACATCACCATGCCCAGCTCACCTCCGTAAACCCCTCACCCACACACATGATGTCAAATGTATTGCCCTCCCACGACCTCTGGCAAACCAACAACACACCCTGTGCATATGATGATATCTGTGCCACATTCCTGTTATCCATACCATCAATACAGGGACAGGCTAATATTGTTCTGATGCACACAGTGACTGTACTACAGTGTACCACAGTACTGCAGAGTAACATGTTGTAAGGAGTGAAGTGTAATGCATATATGTCAGGAAGTGTAGCTGTTCAGCAACGATGCATTATAGCTGTTAGTAACACTGGTTGATTGTGGTCTCTATAATGTTATCCATTTGTATTGTAGGTGTACATGCATCAGCACGAGGATGCCCTGTGTATATGATGATACCTGTGCCACATCCCTGTTATCCATACCATCAATGCAGGGACAGGCTAATCTGGTTCTGATGCACACTGTGACTGTACTACAGTGTACCATAGTACTGCAGTGTAACATGTTGTAAGGAGTGAAGTGTAATGCATATATGTCAGGTAGTGTAGCCATTCAGGAATGATGCATTATAGCTGTTAGTAACACTGGTTGACTGCGGTCTCTATAACGATATACATTTGTGCTGTAGGTGTACATGTGTCAGCATGAGGATGGTCTACAGTCATATTCCACAATGGGGTATGGCACTGTGGTGACACTATTGCTGTGACATATCTAGGGTACAGTTGAACACATGTCACAGGTTAGTATAATGGTTATTGCCTGTGCCAGATGGACAGGTGACCCGCTGGGGCATGTATACCCTGCAACCTGATGCAGACACATCCACATACATGTACACTGTTACTTGGCAACACTGGGACTAGACCTCTACCTAGGTATGTAATGATGCTGAAGTGTGTGGCTTACATCGCACATGCCTCACAGTGTTTAGGGTGAGGTGTGTCTCAGGTTACATGTTACATGTAGAGCATTCCCAGACATGTACAGTATGCTAAGGGGGATGTAATGGGTGTATATGGACAGTACGTAGTGTGACATACCTTCATATACACATTAACAGGCACATAACAGGTAGACACACATCTGAAAGACCAGAGCCTATCGCTGCTAAATAACTTGACCGTGTGTCCAGTGTGTTACAGGTAGGCTGCACACAGCACATGCATAACTGGGCTGGATTGTGGCATCAGTTACATGTATGGTTGATGGTGACAGTGGTAAACATAACGTGGAACCTGGGACATATATTGGGTGTACCTTGGTGTCATGACAGTGTACACAGCACCCACATCCCCAGTGGATATTATACTCCCTGAAACCCATGATGACACTCTGCCATACCCACCATCACACATTGGCCATGACTGTGATACAACCCATAGTATACCTCAACAGGTGTACTACAGGGATATGCATCTAATACACATGCCACATGTATAGCAAGGTGTTGCATTGTCATGCAGCACCTATGGGCAGCAACAACACTATCTGTACTACTGTGTGATAATGGGTATTGTAATAGGAGTATGTGGCCTTGGAATGCTGTACCCTATAGATATACAGAAATGCACACATACACACACTTGCCAGAACACAATGGGTATCCCATGCCTATCAACCCATTTGTACAACACTGTTGTGCTGGTACTGCAAGCCTCATGTAGCCAGTATGGAGAGGAGCTTAACAGGGTACATGCAATGTCCCATACAGCAGCAGCCACAACTGACTTTGGTAATGGGTGTCATGGTGGTTGTGAAGGCCCTCATGGAAATTCCAAGTACAGATGTGCTAACACATAGACACTGCTATACATAGCCATGCACACATACACATGTGTCAGTACAGGGGTGCATCGCTGCAGGTAGTCATAGCTGTGTACCTAGCTATTGTCCAAGGAGAGATGGGTTGTGTAGGGGTTGTGTGTACAGTGGTATCCTGCCACCTGCTATGTGGCAGCAGGCAATGCTTTGACAGACACTACTGTGGTGGCCCTTAGGGTGAGAATGACATGCATCAGCCAATCCTCCAGGTGCTTCCTGCACATGGCCACTGAGGTGATCAAGTTGACATGTATGCAACATGCATACAAAACATGGTTGATGTCTCTGATGGAGACCTGTACCCAAGCATGTTCTGTTGACTGTTGTAGTGTAGTGGAGGTACCCATGGCATATGGTGCATACAGGGTGTCATCTCCTATATGTGCCAGTTCTTACACAGCTGAGCAGACATGTCAGTGACAATCAAGCTTAGGTTGCTTGTACATATCCCAGCTGGATATCTGCCATCTGCACATCTGTACAGGGACTGACAGTCATCAGCTTGGCAAGTACTGATACAGTAGTATGAATGTGTTAACAGATGGACATTTGACAACAATATGTATGCCATAATTATGTCAGAAGCCCTCACTAACATGTGCTATACAGACGGTAGTCTACAGTTACATTCCACATGTCAGATCATTACCCAGTAGGGGTTATATACTGTGACACAGCTCACACACCAGGGATACAACAGGGAGGCATCAGAGTCCAGCTATGCTTGCAGGCGTGCCTGTTGTCAGTACTACATTTAGCACTCTGCTCTTGCCTGGGTAAGCACTGTCAACAGTAGTACCGCCATGATACACTACATGCCAGTGTGACAGCATGTACCCTGGGCTACTACACCTGTATGTAACCCATTCACATGGATGACAGTGCTGTACAGGCCTCATATACATCTGTGTCTAACACATGACACTCACACCCCTTGCTACTGTAATGACAGCACATAGGTGCATGTATTGCACATGGCATTGCATACACTTATTAAAGATGTCATTATCCTGCTATAAGACTGGGTGGTGTGAACTGGTTACCAGGGCTAAGCCATGCTTAGCAAGTATCAACATTGCTGCAATATAACAGCGGAGATGATTTGTGCACTGATAAGCGAAGCCTATACTGTGTAAGCGCCCGTACGTTTACCCACAGCTTAGCACCGCTTAGTTTCACTCAAACCCACGCAAATCCGCTTAAAGCTGCTCAAAACTGCCTTAATCACTCTGTATCCAACAGCGCTTGTTCTGCCCAGCAACAGAATGAACAGCCCTTGCAGGCTTGAACCCAGGATCTTATACACTACAGTCACAACACTTACCACTACACCATTAGCACTCTGAAGACAGCCGGTGTTTTATCAATATATCTGTCAATACACATATTGAGTAGTATTGAACAATTGCCTTTACTTCCACAATTGTGTAGTACTTGTTATTAATATTATTGATGCATTACATATGTTGTTTTATCATAATGTACACATAGCAGATACATACGGTGAGATACATCTGGGAGGGTATACACAACTGTGAGGTTTACATATGACAGGAATATGGATATATACATATAATAGGTCTGATATATGTCTACATGTACATACACATGTATTCTCATACATATGTCTGTATACAATCTGTATAGTGCAACATATATATGGCCATGTGTACATCTCTTCGTATGTACACACACACACACACACACACACACATATATATATATATATATATATATGTGTGTGTGTGTGTGTGTGTGTGTGTGTGTGTGTGTGTGTGTGTGTGTACATAGATATATATGTATGCACATCCTAAGTGTACAGATATGCCTATTTATGTGGATATATATGTAGATATCTATAACTATATGTGCACACATATCAATTCTGATACACCTATTGCTGTCAATATATATGTAGATATCCATATGTATATGTGCATATGTATCTCTATCTGTATATGTGTAGACATATACTGCTCTGCATATGTATATATCTGAGTGCTTATATGTATATGTATTTATATATATATATATATATATATATATATATATATATATATATATATATATACACACATATACATCTATGTATGTCAGTATGTATATGTGTATATATCTATACTGATATATGGATAATTACATATACATATATGTTCACCATATGTCCTGAACATGGAGTGGAGCCCTACCTCAGCCCCAGTAGTTCCAACCTCTTAGGGCACGGGGATATCAGGTATGTATTGCAGGTATATTTGTAGACTATTGTTACTGTAATAGGGATTGTCTTCACAGACATCTGCTTTTAACATATGCACCATTGGCTACTGACAGACATCCTAAGGACATCCTAGTACAATACCACTGCTAGCACAGTAATGATCCTGTGGACTACAGCAGAGATATCGCCAATATATGTGGACAGTCTAACACACTCTAGTCAGTCCAGAAGTATACACAGAGCCCCTTAGTGCAAGACATTTGTCCAAGCCTGACAGTTTGGATGTTAACAGCCTTTTAGATGGGTATATCACATAAATAGTGGTATACATTTGCCCCCATAGGTTATGCATTCATACACCCTTGTCTGTCCTGACACATAATAACCGCTGGTGCAGATGTGTCATGGCCACATACTGCCCACTAGTTAGTGACATACATCTGTACAGCATCCCACTGCTTTGTCTAACATACATGACTGTTATGGTTACCCGGCAGCAGTACATCTGGCAAGTTTCTGGACATAACATTTCACTGGGTAAGTACACTAAGCTGCTGGACATGTAACAAAGCACTCTGCAGGCTCCAGGCAGACCGCCACAACACTGGCCTACATTTCCTATGGGGGAATACACATGTATCTGCAGATATAGCAGGCTCTACAGGCATGTCACACCACAGAGTAACAGACACCTGTGTGAAAGTGCATAACCACAATGAATGTGAACACAGCCACAGCCACATATGGTAAGCTTGCATAATATTACAGTATATGGACTATCTGATCAACACCATCCTCATATGTGCCCCTCACACACTAACCCTAGATATACTGGGCCACTACACAGTGTGGTCCGATGCCTGCCTGTGGTATGGGACATGTGTGTGTTTGGCCCTACAAACATGTAAGCCAATAGGGTAACATACAGTGGAGCAGCATGTAACAGCAGATAGAACAGGACCAAGAACAATGACATCTACCACAGTCTGTACACAGGCCAAGGTACATATTCATAATACCCACACTGTCTACAATCTCCATAAATACACAGATTTCAGAACTGTACACACAACCACAGAATGCCCAGGTTATGTCCTCAAATATAACCCCTACTATACATAACATGTGTAGCAGTCTGATATCTCACTGGCTTGTAATCAGATATGATGTCAATAAATATGGTGTACAGAACATATGCACCTTTTACTGCATGATATATGTACAAAGGTTGACAGAGTTATGGCTGGAGGCACAAACAGAGGGCCAATATTGACATGTTGCTGTGATAACCTCATACATTTACTGTTGTAACAGGGTTTGTTGCAACATATGTCCTATGAGGGATATGAAGTCAGTAACTCTCATGGCTGTCACCATGTACTAACTGCAATCTGCACACTATGCCTCTGCAGTTCACAGATAGGTACTCTGTGGGGAACACAAGAAACAAAAGGCACCACACACTGCCCAGTCTGTAGATGACTTTACAGATGGAGCTTTCTTCATAAACATAGCACTGACATGACAGGTATTAAAACATGTAGGACAGCCATATCCACACACACCCTGTTAAAGCAACATTACTCCAAATGCAGTATAGCAGCACTTACATTCTGTAGTCATGTCAGGCACATCCCCTCCTTTGTGTTGGCCTGTTTCCACAGTGTATGTTGTTAAAGGTAAATCCCCAATCCATCTGTGCTGCTGTTTGCCTCCAACAGATCTAGGTCCTGCTCACAGTGAATGAAAAGGCCCAACATCAACATGATGTTCCTAGATATTGGAGTGTGTTTCCATGCAATTGGCTATGGGAATGTTACCACAGCTGTTCCACATGCAATCAGCTAGAGGAAGGCTGCAATTCATGCAGAGGCCTTCAGCTGCTCATGAGCACCACTTACAATACACATGCTGCTGCACAAGCAACACAGGTGTAAGTCTCCACATCCACCAGAGAGGGAGTGAGAGAGACAGACAGAGACAAAGATAGGTCAGGGAGGGGTAGAGAGTAAAATTTCAGCATTTTTGTGTCACACACCTACCATTACAGGGTATCAAACCCCTGACAGACTGTGCATTGCTATCATATGTCTATGCAGTTATTGGATGCGCCACATAGGTTACATGTTGAGGAGCCCTCCAAGTGTATATGTGATGGTGAGTGACATCTGCAACAGTGATATGATAGCTATACAGTAGGTGTAGTACACTTGCCTGTCCGCATGAACAGGTATCAGCGTCAACACAGCTACTCTCTCAGGGACCCACACACATTGACACACTTGGCAGGGTCAGGAATACAACTCCTCAACAGTTAAATTACCACAATACAGTACTGTGCAGGTATCACATGCACCAAAAAGGTTATCCGGAGGTTATATGGGCAAAAGGTATGTGGAGGTATCTGACATCAGACAGCATGCTTCAGTATGCCAATGGGGGTTGTGGTGAATGTGAATGTGATCATAGTCATTATACACCACACACGCAGACACAGGGTGCCAGTATTGACATGCATGGGTGCATTGCTTCACGGGTGTGTAGTGGTCGACTGTGCCAGGTGGCTATACAAGGCTAGGTGATGGGTATACCTTGGCATCAGGCCACATGACAATGGTCTGCAGTGTGGTACAGGAGTGTAGTGTCTGGATTGGCTCACACATGTGGGTATTGTATCCACCATCCAGTCACCGAGATAACTATTGTGTGTGGCCATTTCTGTGCATTGCGTGCCATGTATGTGTTCCTTAGTCCATGAACACATCCCATATGCATGTACAGTGATATGTGTAACTGCACCTGGGGTGTCTGGCCCATGTTGTGTACACAGATTGTTATCATCAGATGCTCCAGTCCTGGTTTCATGTGCTGGAACTGGTAATGGACAGCAGGTTGACCCTGCAACTACATTGATAGCTTGATACAGATATTCCCTGGTGTCATTGACATCTGTCCATACAGGGCATGTGTTTAAGGCATGGCATGTTCTTTGTGGGTCACATTTGATGGCACCACAGGTGTTGCAGGTGTCCAGTGGGGAACATAGGGAAGGTGTACTGTCTGCATGTATGTGCCTATTGGACTGATGGACAGGCTGCCATGCCCTCTGCAGCTCACTGCATTCACACCATAGTTACTATCAGTGGGCAATATGCAGGGTACTACCAACATAGCGGTTGTTGCCTAGGCAAGTGTGTGTGTGTGTGTATGAGACATGGGTTTAGAGTGTTTTCTGGGTAAGACAAGAGTCGCTAACTTTGTTCACCAGGCCTTGATGTCACATGCAGGGGTATGGATTTGCACCCCAGCATCTCAGCTATTTCACATCTGTTATCCCTGTAATGTGAACCTTGTGATACATACTAGGGCCACCATATAAGAAATTTGCAAAACCCACTCCACAATGAGTCCAGTTGTTACACATTCCCAACCACCTCCACACAGGATACGAATGACAAACACACAGACACACCTGCCATGTCTAGGATTAGAACTCCTTCTTACCTAGTTTTTTACACTACACCACTATGCAGTTATAGGACATGCTACAGAGATTACTGGAGTATTCATTACCCAAAGGTGTATTTCACAGTGAATGACATCAGCAGACTTGCCAAAGTAGGGCATTTGAATTGTAGTGAGTGTGACTAGCATAAAAAGGTATTGCTCCCTACACATACATAGAAACACAAACATCCACACTTGCCATGTGTGGGAATAGAACCCCTGCCAGAGTTCTATATTACACTACAGCATTATGCTGTTACAGGATGCACCACGGAAATTACTGGAGTTTTCCTTAACCAAAGGTGTATTACACAGTGAATGGCATTAGCAGGCTTGCCAAAGTAGGGCATTTGAATTGTAGTGAGTGTGACTAGCCTAAAAAGCATTGATCCCTACACAGACATAGAGACACACACACACAAAATCCACACTTGTAATGTGTGGGAATAGAACCCCTACCAGAGTTCGATATCACACTATAGCATTACACTATCAGACACACCATGAAGATTACTGGAGTACTCCTTTCCCAAAGGTGTATTTCACAGTGAATGACATCAGCAGGCTTGCCAAAGAAGGGCATTTGAATTGTTGTGAGTGTGAATAGCCTAAAACGCATTGCTCCCTACACAGACATAGAAACACACACAAAACATCCACACCTTCCATGTGTGGAAATAGAACCCCTACCAGAGTTCTATATCACACTAGAGCATTATGATGTTATAGAACATGCCAAGGGGATTACCCGAGTATTCTTTCCCCAAAGGTGTATTTCACAGTGAATGACATCAGCAGCCTTGCCAAAGTAGGACATTTGAATTGTAGTGAGTGTGACTAGCCTAAAATGCACTTCTTCCTACACAGACAGGGACCCAAACAAAAACACACATACACACACACACACACACACACACACACACACACACACACACACACACACACACACACACACACACACACACACACACACACACACACACACACACACACACACAGTTGCTATGCCTGGGATAACAACTCCTACCTAATCAGTTTATCACACTACAGCAGTATGCAGTTATAAGGATGTGCCATGGAGATTACTGGACTACACCTTTCCCAAAGGTGTATTTCACAGGAATGACATCAGCAGCTTTGCCAAAGTAGGGCATTTGAATTGTAGTGAGTGTGACTAGCCTACAATGCATTGCTCCCTACACAGACAGGGACACACACAAACACACACATCTGCCATGTTTGGGATTAGAACTCATATCTATCTAGTTTATCATACTACAGCAGTACGCAGTTATAGGATGCACCATGAAGATTATTGGCCTACACTTTTCCCAAATGTGTATTTCACAGTGAATGACATCAGCAGCCTTGCCAAAGTAGGGCATTTGAATTATAGTGAGTTTGAATAGTCTAACATGCATTGTTTCCTATGCAGGCAGGGATATACACAAACAAACACACACAGTTGCCATGTCTGGAATTAGAACACTTACCTAACTAGTTTATCACACTATATAGCAATATGCAGTTAGAGGATGCACCACTGAAATTACTGGCCTACACTTTTCCCAAAGGTGTATTTCACAGTGAATGACATCAGCAGCTTTGCCAAAATAGGGCATTTGAATTGTAGTGTGTGTAACTAGCTTAAAATGCATTGCTCCTACACAGACAGGGACACATTCAAACACACACACAGTTGACATGTCTGGGATTAGAACTCTTACCTAACTAGTTTATCACACTACAGCAGTTATAGGACCCAACATGGAGATTACTGGCCCACACTTTTCTCAAAGGTGTAATTCACAGTGAATGACATCAGCAGGCTTGCCCAAGTTGGGCATTTGAATTGTAGTGAGTGTGAATAGCCTAAAAAGCATTGCTCTCTACACAAGCAGAGACAGACACAATGCACACACAGTTACCATGTCTGGGATTAGAACTCCTACCTAACTAGTTTATCACACTACAGCAGTTACAGGATGAGCCATGGAGGTTACTGGGTTATACCTTTCCCAAAGGTGTATTTCAAAGTGGATGACCTCAGCAGGCTTATCATAGTTGGGCTATGGGGAGGGAGTGTGTGTGCATGGGCCATAACCCATTCATCGAGAGATCGACAAACTACATATGGGCACAAGCGGGGATATATTCTGCATGTATGTGTATACAGCTGCTAGATGACAACTTCCTTGTACAGTCATTTTGCACAGCTAGCACTTGCACCACATAGTCTGTAATGCTGATGGATAATGGTGGCTATTGTCTGCAGTGAGTGACATTTACACCTCATGTGGTTGTAGCCATTTGGGTGTGTGCTGGGTGGGACAGGACTCATGATGGATGGCTCCTTGTCACAGTCACTCTCTTCCACACATCTATGTACATCTACTTTTGGCTTATTATATGTCCTTGCATATATGTCTGCATTCATATCCACTGTGTGTTCAAAGCATGACTGGTCCATACTGGGGAATGTATACACTAACATCTGCAACTGCCAGATATGTATGGTCCACTGTTGTTTGCAGACATGGGCTTCATTTGTTTAAGTGTGTGAGCATGCCTAGTATGAACTTTCAGTATGTTGTTGTTTGACATTGCATTCTTTTCTCAAAGTGTGTGAGCATGCCCAGTATGCCCTTCTGTATTGAATGTGTGGATCGATTCCAGGTAGTTTGTACTACAGTGCAGACCTTTGTGTTGTATACCTTCAGGTAGAAAACTGTTTCTGCAGGGTATTCGTCGATCATTTGGCAATATGGCGACAAACTGTGCAGGGGATAGCGTGTACTATAGGAGATTGTGTCTTTGCTGCTTCAGCTACATGGTACTGCTGTTAGCAGAGATATTCAGATGTGTACTGTTACACACTGTGATGTCTGTCCTCTTGTACTGTCTAGTGGACATTCTTGCTCACAGTGATATCTTGGGGGAAAAGGGTGACTGCAGCTGTGTCCAGTATTGAGGCAGACGTCTACATATTCATGGTTAATTTCTGCCATTCTGGAGTGGGAGCTGCAGACACTTGCTGCTGGGTCTGTGTATCCGGTTCAGCACCTTGGTACAGTGCTGGCAGAGGATCCCATACTTGTACATCCATCGACATGACAGTATGGCCTTATCTTGCTGTGGCAATACCTCACAGCTCTACATATTCACACAGGTTACCCAGAGGCAGGGGCCATTAGTCAGGACATTACCCCCATTGCGGTGTATGGGCAATTATGTAGCCACCCATTTATGTGTTTATAGCCATGGATAGTGTGTGCACACAGCTTTGTGTTGGACCTTGCACATTCCATGCTGCCCATGCTCCCACCCCCTCACCCCCTGTTATTCTATCCTCTTCCATACATTATGCACACATTCTCTGATACTTTCCCTAAGGTTATCACCCCAGCACAGCTGTGTTTTGGTGTTGGCCCACAATTCATGCAGTGGGACATGGTGGACATTTTACTGTAGTTTGTCCACATGGCTTTGCATATAACTTATGTGGAGTGTATTATGGTGTTATTTGGGTGTTCATGACATAACATTCATTGGCAGTACATGTGAGACAAAGGCCTTTTGCAGAGGCCTGTGGGCCATTTTGTGTTGATGCGGGCTAGATGTGGCAGGCCGTTGCATTCTGTCAGTCCTACAGTCTCAGACTGCCATACAGTATATTCCCCTGGGGTGACAGGGTAGATGTGCTAAGGTGTTCATGTCAATACCTCCTGTCAGTCTTGATCAGGTGGTGTGGATGCTGGCAGGGTGCTACCTACGACTAGGGCACACCTGCATGGGACACCTGTGCGGCATGCTGCATTCTTTTGCTATTGCCATATACAGGTGGGGTCATATTGTACCCATTCCCCACAGCAGAGATATGACCAGCGAGGTACCTGTGGGTGGTGTTTGGGTGAGTTGGGTGCATGTATGCTATGGACACTACTTGCATCTGACACACAGATATGCATGGGGCATTCCAGTTATGCTGGCATGCGCAGGTATATCAGCTGGTTCCCAATATATCAGTCATACCTCCTTTGTGATCTACAAGTGTTCGGGCAGACAACACTGGTATCCCCTACTACAGGTCCAGATAATGTGATGCATACCTGTTTGTACAATTCCAGTGGTGTGTCCATTACACAGTTACACAATATATAGTGTATGTCTGGGGTACTTTCCCCTGTGTACTGCTTGTATATCTAGCCCAACAGCCATGTCATGTCAATCTTTCAGATGGTGACACATATTACCACCATACATTTACAATGGCTTACTGCAAGCATATGTTATACTGGTGGGAATTGTCTTAG
Organism: Protopterus annectens; assembly: GCF_019279795.1. Classification (NCBI taxonomy): domain Eukaryota; kingdom Metazoa; phylum Chordata; order Ceratodontiformes; family Protopteridae; genus Protopterus; species Protopterus annectens. The sequence goes on along the minus strand of NC_056732.1, from coordinate 130,431,700 downwards.
GCACTGCAGCTGTGAGGACTTGGCCCTGTCATCAGAAGTAGTGGGCAATGGCCCCCAGGTCATACTTCCACATGCATACATATTGACCACTCTCACACAGTATGAAACACACACCAACCTAACACACACATACCTGCATATTGTGCAAATATTACAATCTATCCTGCTACCTTCGTCACCACTGGGCATCTGTGCTCCACTGATATTATACCTACACATACATGTTACTACATTTCTACATAGGGTTGTGGGGGGCATAACTGACTGTTACATCATGTGTACATCAGATTGGGGGGGCACACCAGACCGTTACTACATTTCTAAATAGGTTTGGGGGCACACCTGACTGTTGCTACATTTCTATGTAGGGTTGGGGGAGGACACCTGACTGTTTCTACATGTCTACACAGGATTGGGGGAGGGGGCACACCTGTCTGTTTCTACATTTTTACACAGAGGTTGGGTGGGGAGACACCTGACTGTCACTACATTTCTACGCTGGATTGGGGGAAGGGGCACAGATGACTGTTTCTACATGTCTACATAGGAGTGGGGGGGGCACACCTGACTGTTACTACATTTCTACACAGAACTGGGGGGCACACCTGACTATTTCTACATCTCTACACAGGATTGGGGGGGCACACGTGACTGTTTCTACATTTCTACATAAGATGGGGGGAGACACACCTGACACTTGTACGTATTTGCTATGACTGTACTGGTATGTCGGGTACTCCATTTCATTCTGTATTCTAACCTATCATGCTGACTAGAGGCATATCAGCATACTACAGGTCTTAGGTTAGATTGACCTACATATTAGTTTCTGACTTCCTACCCTTCAGAACTAACACCCCACTGCCTGACCTGATGTAGTCTGTCTATGTAGGCCTGCGGGTTAGATTAGCCATAGTCATCATTCAGAGACCATAGCACAGCTTTTGTTTGTGTTTGTCTGCACCTGTCCTGCTGGATGAGACTGTTGTTGAGTATGTGAACCTCCTTGACTGGCATGTGTGAGTTATATGGACACATGTGACCCAGCACATTTCCTGCAGTGGGTTTTGTCACCCTGTGTATTACTGGCTGCTATGGTGACACCCATATTTGTTACAGATCTCATGGTGCTACTATAGGTGTCTACTATCTGCTGGCATCCTATTTAGCCACCGATTCCCTTGCATGCTCATATCCATACCATAGATATAAGTGACTACACATACTACTCCAATCAGCAATCGGTAAGGGGAGTGGCTTACCTTATAGTTGTGCCAGTATTGAGGATGGTGCTGAGGGCTGCCTTTGCTGGATGTGCATAGTACACTCCCTATACATGGTTGAGCATAGGTAGTGTCATGTTTGGCATCCCTTTTACTGTATGTATGAGTCAGAGAGAGGTGTCATTCCTTGGGTCCCTACTGTGTCAGTGTATGTGCTATGCATTGCCTCTTTGCCAAGGCCATGGCATACTGGGCACACCTCCATCTGCCTACTGGGGCAGACTCGGGTTGTTCCTCTTTAGAGTCACTCTGCACCTTTGCAGGCCTTGGCATTGGTGGGGGTCTATGTGGCCCTGCCCTTTGCTGTTCCTGCTGCAGTTGTTTCTGCAGGGTCATATTGTGTAGCATGGCACATACGATGACAATTTGGGTACATGTAGCTGGTGAGTACTGCAAGGCTCCACCGGATGTGTCCAGGCACCGAAATTGTGACTTGAGCATCCCAAACACACACTCTATTATGATTCTGGTCTATGCATATGCCTCAGTATGGTGTTCTTGTTCGGGTGTGTCTGCATTTCTGATGGGTGTCATCAGCCACGGCTCCAGTGCATAACCAGCATCCCCCACTAGGTTATCATAAGGGATGTCCCCATTGGCAAATCTCTGGTACAGCTGCATCAGATGCCAGATGTGGTAATCATGATAGCGTCCAGGCAGCCACACACACATTCATTATAATGCCCTGGGCATTGCATACAACCTGGCAGTTGATGGAGGGGAAGCCCTTGTGGTTGATGTAGACCCTACCCCACTCACTGGGTGGTGCTTTGATGCATATGTGTGTGCAGTCTATAGCACCCTCCACCACAGAGTATTCTGCTATTTGGTGGAAGAGATGCATATTGCTGGCCAACACCTCACAGGTGTTGAGGAAATATATGTGCTCACCGGCATATGCTGACATGGCATCCAGGAACTGGTGGAATACTCTGGATGCTGATGACTGTGAGATCCTCATGATATCCCCAGTTGGGCTTTGGGAGGTACCTGTGGCTAGTATTTCTAGGCCTACACATACCTTGGTATCCACTGGAATGGGTTCCCCTCTGTTACTTCTGTGTGGCAGGCGTGGCTGGCACAGCTCAGCAATTTGCTGTAGGAGGTCCCTGTCCACCCTATAGTGCTCCACCATCTCCAACTCATGTAGCCCCTGGTAGGTTACCCTCAGTCTTTACACTCTTCTCCGTCTCTTCACTGTGGGTTGGTCAACAGCATTCTCATCCTCACCACACTCAGCCTCTTCCACATGTTGTTGTATGATATCTGTTGCAGCCCTATCATTTTGTTATTTTGCTTGTTAAAAGTTCCCAGCTTGTATACATCAGTGCTGTAGAGTATGGGAAAAACCAGAGGGAAAGGTGTTTGCATAGTTTATAGCAGTGTTCTGAGCTGGGCTGGTCTGCTGCTTGTGTAATTGGCTGATTCTTATATATTTCACCTGCCAGTTATGCTAGTTCTCCTAGATTACCTTCCTACTGCTGTTTTCCCATCCCATTGCCTTCCTGTTTGAGCCCAGGGGTACGCCATGCAAACAGAGTGCTGAAATGTCCACAGAGCTATTTCCTGGTTTACTTTTTTTTTTTCCTTTAAAACCCGGTGCGCAGCACGCACACCTGCTTAGCCAATGTAAAGAGTGCTAGGCAGCCTCAGACACACACCCTTGCTTAGCTCTGCTAAGCTACGAGCAAACCTGAGCCACAGGGCTCCAATCTGCTTACAGTATACCTGACACACCCCCTATGATGCCAGCTAACTCCTAGGCTTGCACCAAGCTATTTCTGCTCTTATACTGTTGGGTGTCGACTAGCATGCAGGGTAAATCTGGGATTCAGTATCATTCCCCTCATTTGCATAGGATTGCCTGCTAATGCATAGTTACATGTCCCACACTGATCCTCCCCCCTTAGCAACCACTATTCACTGGCCATGTTGTTTTCTACCTGCCATTGAGTATAATGGCAAAATATTGATTTTGGTTAGAATGCTTATTTTATGTTTTTTTTTTCTTATTTTCCCCCCGATCCTGTTTGCATGCCGCTGCCCTACGCTCAAACAGCCAAGATCGGCAAAAAAAAAAAAAGTTGATTTTTTTTTTATTTTTGCAACTTTTTTCCATGCCAATAGCCTTATAGTTGGTCATTGACATGCTTTCTACATGATATCCACCCTTTATTTGGAGCTGTCATGGCACCATTTTGTAATTTGCAGAAATGTACTCTGTTACTGGCAGAGTACATTTCAGCAGATTACACTAGTCCTGCACGGCCGGTTTCCAGGTTCCTGGATTGCAAATTCACCTCATTTGCATGGATTTCTCCTGCAAATGGGGTAGTTTGCATACAGGGGCTGAGTCCATGCAGAACTAGTGCAGGAGCACTCGTGCACACCCCTAGAGGTTATTCCTGGATTGCACGGCAGACATATTGCCTGCTGGAGATCCCGCATTAGTCCTGCATGCTGTGCAGGGCTTGCAGAATCCAGGGGTTAAAGTTATGCTACAGTTTAGCTGCAGTTAAGCAGCGTTAACAAGTAATTGCTTTCCTTTGTTAGCTGTTACCTTTAACTGCAGTCTGATTACATGAGAAGCTGCAAGCGTTTGAATAGTGACATCATTTTAAACCCTGCATGGAAAGCTGTTTGTGAATATCCCTATGCATAATACATATTGTAAGAGATGATGTTACTAAAATACCTTCTTTTGTATTGTATTATGTATATACTAAAGTGATATACACCTTTAAAGTTTACCTCAGTAATATGTAGTAAGAAGTTTAGTATATCACTTGTAGTCTTTGCCAGACAAAAAGATTTAGAAATATTTGCCTTAGAAACAATTATCCCACTTTAGGGAATTATACCTGGAACAGATTATTTAACTTTCTGATGTCATACTATGGATGCCAGCCTTCATATCGACACACATCTAGACCAAATCAGAGTGAATGAAAACACATTCAGCTTTAGAAACATTCACTCAGGAATGCTTTTCCCTTTGGGGAATAACAATTACTACAAGATTAATTTACATCCAGTCTGGACTATACAGTTTAGCTGTTGCAAAATAAATATTTTTAAACACTTGATGTCAAACATAGAAGTTATTTGCAGCCTCCAAACAAATTACTGAAATGATATAAATGTTACTTCACCTTTAGCATAAAATCTCTTTTTGAACTCACTGAAATGTAATATAACTTAGCTTGATTAAATTAGTCTGGGTACATGCATTTAAAGTTACAGACAGCATGTGGAAATCAATATTATAGCAATAACCCACGCCTGGGTGTGGGTAATGCTAAATTTACCCACGGTTGGCGTGGTTTGGCCAAACAAAGCCAACCGTGGGTAAATTTAGCATTACCCACACCAGAATGAGTTATTATTATATGACATTATTTAAGAAAAGAAACTATTACTTTTCTTAAATAATGGCATAGTATAATGCCTGTTTACTGCCCTTCCGCAGATGTCTGGCATCCGCGGCAGTTCTGATGTACTGCGCGCCTGCGCGTACACCAGAGCTGTGGGCAAAAGCAGCGGAGCGCAACATCTCCGTTGCTTTTTAGTGTTCGCTATGTTAAATGAGTTTAACATAGCGAAACACTAAAAGCGGAGATCTTCTTTCTCCGTTGCTTTAAAACACTGTCTCGCTATGTTAAATGGGTTTAACATAGCGAGACAACTTTAAAATAAGCAGCGGAGATGTCCGTTGCTTATTTTAAAACTGTCTCGCTATGTTAAACTCATTTAACATAGCTATAAAAAGCAACGGAGATCTTGCTTTCTCCATTGCTTTTAAACACTAATCTCGCTATGTTAAATGGGTTTAACATAGCGAGACAACTTTAAAATAAGCAGCGGAGATCTCCGTTGCTTATTTTAAAGCTGTCTCACTATGTTAAACCCATTTAACATAGCGAGACAGTGTTTTAAAAAAACGAGTTATACTAAGGGAAAAAAGTCCGGGGACGGACCTTTTCCATTAGTATAACTTCGATTACAACGAACGCTGGCCAATCAGCGTGCACGTTTTGGGGGGGGGTCATGGTATAATATGCATTATAATCATTTCTGGTATTTTCCCAAGGCAAGATTTTTATTGCAAAACCACCCTTGAATGTACATTTGTACTTGTTAAGTCATATAAGCATGTTGAAGTATATTGTAACCTTCCAAGAGAAGTCTTATGTATATTATTATTTTATTGAATGACCAGCTGACATGGATATAACTTTGCCTTCTTTCAGACTTAAACCTTACTCTTTCAATACATGTAGAAATGTTATAACTGCAGTCATTAGATAAAATTCAGAAAAGGGATGGGCACTGCGCAGGGCTGGTACATTGAGATTGAAACTGAAAAAATATCGGCATGATTGAAAGAGAAGAACCTAGCACTGCAGAGTAGGCATCCAAGTGATAGTATTAAACATAATATGTTATTTATTTTTTTATTTATTTACATTTTATTGATCAGTTTAAGCCTACTGGGCAGAACCCATTTTCAGAGGAGACCTGGAATAAAATAATAAGATTAAAAAATATATATAACAAATTCTAATGAAGACATCAGTAAGATAGAGATAAACAATGAGGTCATAAGATTTCAGTACAGATAACATTTAACGCAAGGGAATAAACAAATACGTGTCAGTGGACATGCTTAAGCATTTCAATAGTACATTAATGCTGAAGGAAATTGGGTGGAAAAGTTAGGGTTTGTTTACAGAGAGTTGTTAGTATAGGCTTAAAGTGTAAAAAAAATCACCATCAGTGAGGTAGGTACTGCCAGGAAATTTAAATATCAGGGACAGAGAAAGGTATGAGGCTAGTTAATAATGTGATGCCAGTAGCATTTCAAGATACTGGATCAGCTGACTCTATGATGATTAGAGCAGGTAGGAATGGAGGTGACATAGGAAGAGTGGACATTCAGAGTAGTGGTATCATAATTTGTCAATAAGAATAGTGTGTTTCACTTTTTCCTACATTTTGGGCAAAATACATTTGTCTTATAGTAGGATTTGCATGCTTTTTAGAAAGTTAAGAAATTATTGGCGTCACATACTTCTTGAGGAAGTGAGCTCCAAATTTATGCTAAGAAGTAGGCATGATCTGAGCCACAATTTCTTGATGATGTCTTCTTTGCTACTAAAATACTTTTATTAAATGACTTTAACAGTCTAACAGTTTTATAACAAAGCAGGAGTGAAGAAAGTGAGGGTTAGTGTTGATTTTATATAATTCTATAGGTGAAAGTGAAGTGGATGCAGTTTATTCTATTAGTAAATTACATCCACCCTAGTTTATCAAGTGTATCAAATGTGTGAATGTTGTTCAACAAATTTGCCTTGTTGTTGTAGGTAGATTCTTATTTGTGAAAAGTGATTTTTTTTGAAAATGCCAATGACTGCCATTCCATATAATAAACTGGGTAAGAGTAATGAGCTGGCTAAGGCCTTCTTAGAGGATGGAGACAGGCAGTTACTTATATGGATCAGGGCTCCCAGCCATTTAGGTACAGTATATGCATGCAGCATTGTACTGACATAATCAGAAAAAGTTAGCTTGTTGTCTGTGGTTACGTACAGATATTTCCAATAACTTACAGACTAGGAAGTGATATTATTTATAGATGTAGGAGTAGGCATAATTGTTTTGTGTTTTTGTCCAAAGAGTACAATCTTAGTTTTCTTTTCATTGGCTATTAGTTTATAATGCTAGACATTAACATTAGTGCATTGATATATGCCTACATGAAGTAAGTATGATTAGATTTGGAGTACTATAGGTAACAGTGGAGTCATCAGTAGACCATATTAATTTTACTCTATTTTATGAAGGCATATATCATTAGTAAGTACTGCAAACAACAGGACACTGCCTTGACACATACAGATAACAGTTTGGTTTCTGGAAATTTTTGAAGAGTTGCATGACAGTGCCTGATATCTCTAGTTGAAGTAAGATTTGAACCAACAGACACCAGTAGACATGCATCCTACAGAATGCATCTGTTGTAAAAGTATTCTGTGGATGACTACATCAGATGCTTTTGTGTGTTTTAAAAGGTCTATGAAAAGGGCAGCAGTGATACTGCCTTTGTCACATTCTGTAGCAGTAAAGACATTTAATTCAACTAGTACATCTTGAATGAATCCAGTGTGAAAGCCATGTTGATATGTGCCTAAATTGTTGTGCAAAATAATTTACTATAATGATTAATTATGCAGTACTCTTTCCAGTACTTTAGAGCTAAAGATGTGGCTGCAGTTTTCAGTTTTATGTTTGTTACCATGTTTAAAGAGGGGATTCATTTTGGATTCTTTCCAGATAAATGGGATCTATCCCTCCATCTAGCTTCTGTTTATTAGCATGCCTAAGTGTTAGTTAATGAGGTGGGAAATTTGTTTTAAGAAAGTTGGTGGAAGTCTGTCCATTGATAGTGATCTTTGTGATTTTATTTCCACCTAATAACTTCTTAATATCCCTTACTGTAAAAAAAAAAAAGGAATGTGTGAGGCAGTGATGTGTAGTTGGCATCTACAGTAGACTGAAGAAGTGCAGCCATTTATTTGCAGTGGAATGTTTGTCAATGATTGATTTAAAATAATTATCAAAATGTGTTGGCTGCTGCTTGGTCATTTGGGATTCTTGGAGAGTTCTTTTTAATAACATTGTTCCTCATCATCTTCTTGAAAGAATCCCAAAAGGCTGAAATGATATTTATTTCTGTGTTGCAGATAAAATAGTTTTGTTTGGCCAATGGCATTTGTTGTTGACATTTATTTTTAAGTTCTTTATACTTAAGTAATGATTCCGACTTATCTGTGGATTTGTATAGTCGACAGGCTGAGTCCTTAGCTTTCATAAGGTCTTTCACTGATTTATTTAATGACAGTTGTTATCTGTTTTTTTTTATTATTATTATGATAGTTCTTAATGGAACATATTAATCCACAATGCTTATAATGTTTTGAGTGAAAAAGTTTACAGTTTGGTCAGTGGATGTAATTTAGTTGAAAACTTCCCATTCGATGGATGTTATTCCAAATTTGACTTGTTCTGTAGGCAATTTTATTAGATTATTTGGCATTCTTAACATGATTATGATATATCTTGTTCTTTTTCTGGTGTGGTCATGTCTAAAGATGAGTGGCTTATAGTGCTCAGTTCTGAATCAGGTATGCTGGATTTGTGCCACATTTTAGTGGCAACTACCAAATAAGGGTTATATTGCTGTAGCTAGGTTTGCAGCAGTTGTGTTTTATTGTAAACACATCTCATGTTCATACGTATTATTCCTAGCACTTTTGTGCATTGCAGTGTGAATGAGATTAACTCCATTGGATATCTATCAGTTTATTCAGGATATGGTCCTGTACCATTTTCTAAGTGATGTGGTCTGTGAATTAGTATATCTCCTGCTTATACTAATAATATTACTACTAGACTACATTTATGCCTTGGTTTCCCATGAGGATGTAGCAGTTGTGTCATGTAGTGAGATACCTGATGTTTGTATTGGTCTGGGACACTCAAGTCATGCTTCTCAATCTCTTATCATGATCATCAACCTTTTAGTTTAAGAATCAAGGACAATGCCAAAAAATAACTGGGGACAAAGGTCCAAAATTAACGAGAGCTTTGGAATGCTGGTCTTACATACATAGAAACTTGCTAGAATAATAGGTTTGGGCATTAGCATGGGTTTTTGAATGATATTAAATTTGAAAGTCAAACATTTTTTGTCATCTAGTGACAGCAAGTCTTAACAATTTGCCATAAAAGCACCATATTTATGACAGACAGACCAGAAATGCAAGGCAATATTAGGAAGGTTGAGAACTATGACTTGAATACTGCATTGTTATATTGTGCAGGGTTAAAATAAATACATATAAAGTGACTTCAAAAGATTTTTTGCTAAATGGGAAGAAAAATTTGAGTATATTTTCTCAAAGATATGTGTCAGACATGTCATTGTCAGACAGAAAATTAGGAAGTGACTAAAAATACCAGCTATGAATGTGCTGCATAAGCTGCTATTCATTATGCTCATGAGGAAACCAAGAGCTACTTGGAGCAGCTACAGCATAGTTTGCTCTAGTGTGAATACCTAAAAGTACTAAAATTAAAACAGAAACAAACAAACAACTGAAAGCACTTGAGATTTTTTCTCCACTGCTGGCTATCAGCTGCTACCATCTCTTGACCTTGTTTACTAGGTCCACCTGCCTTAGCTTCCCCAAGGCTCAAGTGAACCCACATCCATGGCCAGTGAGCAGATAGAGAATGCTGGTACAGTGTCATACTGCTGCTGGGGACTGTGCCTTAACTCCCCAATCTGACAGCCTTGACAGCTCCACAGTCATTACCCTCACCAAGTGCATGTGCAATTCTGTATTTGTGTAACCTCCCAACTTAGCATCTCACCATTTATGTAGCATGTTGCTTGTTAGTCTCATATGCCACTTATTGCAACAAGTCTAGACTTCCTTCCACACTCAGGATAGGTGAGCTGGCATTGGCCACATGCACTTATCCTCCACTGAGGCCTTTCCAGTGTTGAATATAATTCTTCTGTGGTGCAGTAAGGGCTTTATCCCTAATGCATGATGAGGCCTCTTGGAGGTACATAAGCTTGTGTACAAAAATGGTGTGCTGATTCTAGTAGGAAGCTCTTGTACAAAAAATGCTGATGGTCTGTACCACGAAGATGTGAATCAGGGATCCCAGCCAGCAATAGTGACCAAAAGTGTGAACATTTTCAGTGAATTAATACCCACTCAGATGTGTTGTGAGGCCTGATACCACAGTACTTAGAGAATGAGCTATACCTTAAATTTTGTATTTTTATTATCACTAGATTATTTTTTATATATTTCACGTAAAATAGTTCCTACATCTAATGTTTCAGACTTGAGTTGTATATATAACTGTTATTGGAGGAAGTATTTTGTGTACAAAATATGTTATGTAAGTAATGTATACATGCACACACGCACACATGTGCGCGCGCATGCGTGCGCGCACACACACACACACACACACACACACACACACACACACACACAAGAGTTCAAGAGTTACAGTCACTTTGTTGCCTGAATATACACCTCAGATGTCTCATTGTGATTAAAGAATGGGAAAAAAATCATACAATGTTAAGTACTGAAATCCCTGTCCCCCATAAGTGTAAACTGATCCTGTCTGCAGAACATCAGTTATTTTGTAGCATACATTTGCCCTGTTTCTTGTAGAATGCTTGACTTGCTGATAAACCATTAAGAATTACAGTTAGTCCTTAATGCCAGACATTATAGTTTCATACTTTGTATTGTTTATAAAAATGGGTGGTGATGGGCTACCTGTTGTAGTTGAAAAAGTAGAGAAGTATGCACCATCCCTGTCTCTTTCTCTGTCTCTCCTCTCTCGCTGTCTCACACACATGCACACACACACACACACACACACACACACACACACACACACACACACACACACACACACACACACACACACACACACACACACACACACACACAAACATACCCTCACAAACTCATGCACATACCCGTTACTTTACTATTTTTTTACTTTACACTCCCTGAACAAAAAAGCCAAGTGTATCAAACATGAAAAAAATGGTGGCTGTATGTTTTTTTTCTGTCTGAGGTAGAAGAAGGCTTAATATATTGCAGTTGTGCAGGGAACTTGTTTTTACTGGGCTTTGTCTGTACATCAACACTTTGTCTTAGAATGTTCATTCTCCAAAAATGTAGTGCTGTATCTTTTGCCAATTCTATAAGAAAGGTTAAAACTGGGAGAGACTACTGCTGCATGATGACTGTGACTCAACCTACTGGGCAAGAACTGACATGCAGAGGCTGGAGGAAACAGAGGACTGACAGGAATCAAGGAAAATAAAGAAGTGTAAAAGCAACATAAAAACAGAGCTAAATCAGCAAGTAGAGTAGAAACAATGTATTATTAAAGAGATTCAAAAAGCTTATTGCATAGGGGCAGAGAATGTCTTCTCTTAACATAGTATGATACACAATGCTTCTAATATGACTATAGTCAGCAACAACATTTTTCTGAATATAGGCAATGGACTCAGCTTCTTGGGAACACATACTGATGTTACAAATGAATAGTTTGCTAACAGGGTGCACAGTAAGGAAATGCACAGTTTATGAACGTTGTCAAATATTGCAAGAATGTAAGTATATAATGATATACAATATGTAAGCAACAGTGTAGTGTTGTCACCTCACAGCAAGAGGTTCACCGGTTCGATTCTCGGCTGGGTTAACTTCTGTATGGAGTTTGTATATCATCCCTGTGTTCTTGTAGGTTTTCTCTGGGTGCTCCAGTTTCCTTCCACATTCAAAATACATATAGTAGATGGATTGGACACTAAATTGTCCTTAGGTGTGTGTATATTTAGTATGCAAGAAAAATCATGACAGGGCTAACTACCCGGCGGTGTGAACGCTGGCTCTAGATGATTGTCACTATTGAAATGACACCTCAAACCCATGTGCAAATATGGAAGAAGTTGTGGATGATTGGATGGATGGATGGATGGATGGATGGATGGATGGATGGATGGATGGATGGATGGATGGATGAAAGCAACAGTGTATCCAGAGCAGCAAGAATATCATCTGCATTAATTCATACTGTGTGCATAAGTGTTCACACACTGATTATAGTTAACAGAATCAAGCGTTGTAGACCAGGTTAATCCATGGCAGATGCAGGTATAGGAAAAATAGATGAGGGACAAATAATAAAATATGGATGTTTGGAAATGCAGGATGTTCATAAAATAGAAAAATAATGCAGTAATCTGCTGTGTGAGAAAGGGGCAAGGTTCATATGACTGCAACACAGAACGGGGACACTTGGAACTTGAAGATGAAATTCCAAGGAAAAGAAAATGACGTTGCCTCCTGTTTAAATATGAGTCAGCCAGCTTACTCACGCACACAGTGGTAAAGCTGTAACGGGAAAAATGCCTGCCTGCTTGTAGGTGATATGGCTAGAAAACTAAACAAACTATTTCCTTTTGCATAATTCTCATATTAAAGGAGGCTTAGCCTACTGTACTGCTAATCTGAAGAGCAGGAATGCATTTGCTGCCTGAATGCATGACTGTTGCACTGAATAGAATGTTTTACACCCTGCAAACCTCTCTTTTCATTCAGAAGCTACTGTGTGGTAACATAATCACACAAAGGCCCAAGGCACATACCCAGTTTGTTGCAGCTATAATTCTGCTGTGACAGCATGTACCAATGTACTATATATGCAGACACTTGGAGACATATAAGAAATTCAGCATTGTGATGTTGCACATGTACATGTGTGCAGTGGCCACAGATGCCTCTCTATCGGTGTAGTGCTGCTGGTGCTGACTAGTGTCCCTACTGCATTTGTATTTGGTGCCAAGACTCAGTTCGGTGACTATTACTGTTAGAACGCCTTTGTGAAATGGGGTCTGCACTCTTGGATAACTAGTCAGTAAATAAATAAATAAACAAGTAATCTCCGTGGTATCCTTGAAGTCTCAAAAAACCCACTAAATCAGTGTAATGGGCCAAAAAACAAAACAGTCCAAGAAACTTCTCTGTGTGGAAGATTTTCAATCCATATATAGCTAGTTAATCAATGTATGTTAATCAGATCAGATAATGGTTGTAGAAGGAGTGAACTTAAACTCATCCTAAGTCAAAAAAATAATAAAAAATAATTTGAAATATTAGACAGAATTACTAAGTATTCGAAAGTAATGCAAGCAGAGTAGGCAGCCTGTTTCCAGTCATAAATAAATAACTCACACAGTAGTCTGATATAATACTACTACTCTTCTGTGGCTGAAAATCGAAGACAAAAAGAATGGTACAGTCTACCATTATGAACAACAAATTTTTGTATGTAACTTGAGCAAATAAAAAAAAAATCTTAGCTGCTGACCTCCATTCAATTGTTTTTCCAAAATTATTCACAAACAGAACAGGACCACTGAATGAGGTATATCTGTCATTATGTATTCTGCTACATGCAACAGCAGGACACTTAATGCCAGAATGATGACACAATACATTGTTCTCAAGGGATATGCAACAGTCCAGACATGATTACCCATAATTTGAGTAATGATTAGAATGTTAGGTGAAAAAGCTGTGTTGCCAAAAAGACAAACACAGCCTTTTCTGTATGATGTTCTGTCGACCTAGTGTTTGTGGAGGCTGTGTGTCTGAGCACTGATAATATAATATATAATAATATATATATAACATTAAGTATCCTGTTTTTTGTTTATTTTGTTCTTTATTTCTTTGTTATTTATAGAAATTTGTCTACTGTGTATTTTTCTAGCTAGTTTCACTGTGTGTGAGGTATTAACTGGAAGTTGTCCACATTTATTAAGCATCTGTTGGGTTGTTTGTTTCTGATAACTTGTTGCAGTTAAACTCTTTTTTCTAGAGGCTCCTTTAGCTGTTTAAAACATTCATTTAAAGGCTCACTGCTGCTTTTCAGCTGTGAGAAACATTTCTGCAGTTGTTTCCCACCCTCCCTCCCTGTTGGTATAGTGCTTTTATAGTTGGTGGCTTTGCAGTTGCCCTCCCCTAGTGTAAATTTGATCTGGGACCCTCCTCCCAGTCTGGTGTCATTACCTCATTCTACCCAGTACAGGGAGAACATTTGAGAAGGCCAATCAGCTTAGTTCTGCTACTCCTTTCTCTCTTTCCATGAAAAAAAATATATATATCTGCTTTTACTGTATTTGTGTTTCTTCCTACTTTATTTTGCTTTTGCGTCATCTTAAAAGTACTCAATTGTATTTATTACTGCTTGGTGTAACTCATTCTAAGCCTTTTAGTTTAAGCACTTGGGCATTAGACCAGTTGTTTTACATTAAAAAGGTTTGTGGTCTGCACTGTAGTGGCAGAACAGGTAGCTTACATCCTTCTAAGTTGGGAACTGCTGATTGAGGGCTCAGTGTCTGTTATTCTAAAAGTGTATTAATTCTGGTTTAAGCACTTGGGCTTCAGGCCAGTTATTTTACATTAAGAGGGTTCGTGGTCTGCACTCTTGTGGGAGGAGAGGCTGGACTCTGCCCTTCTGAGCTGGGAATTTCTTTATAAAGGCTTATAGTGCCTGCATATTTGAACAGCTTCTTACTGAAATTGGTAAACCTTGTTTGCTGTAGTGTAGACTAGATCCAGGCCTGCTGAATCTAGCTTTGTTTGTAGAACTTGAGCACTAATCAGTCATTCTTTAAAGTATTCAATTGTATTTATTACTGCTTGGTAGTAACTTGATTAAAGTGTAGCTATCATTCTAAGTCTTTTGGATTAAGCACTCGGGCTTCAGACCAGTTGTTTTACATTAGGAAGGTTTGTGGCCTGCACTGTGGTGGCAGGACAGGTAGCTTACATCCTTCTAAGTTGGGAACTGCTGATTGAGGGCTCAGTGTCTGTTATTCTAAAAGTGTATTAGTTCTGGTTTAAGCACTTGGGCTTCAGGCCAGTTATTTTACATTAAGAAGGTTTGTGGTCTGCACTCTTGTGGGAGGAGAGGCTGGACTCTGCCCTTCTGAGCTGGGAATTCCTGGTTAGAGGCTTATAGTGCCTGCATATTTCAATTGTTTCTTACTGAAATTGGTACACCTTGTTTGCTGTAGCATAGACTAGATCCAGGCCTGCTGAATCTAGCTTTGTTTGTATGCTTGTCATTTCCCTGAAACACTAATTCCACCTAAAACACAGCTTTTCAGTGCTTCTGTGGATCCCTAGTGATATCTGCATTGCTTACTGTGCTTATTTCCTTGTTTCACTTGAAAGAAAGTTACTGTTTGTCGTTTTTGCATTTAAGTTACTTGTAACACATTGCATTTAAGTTACCTGCCACTTGCTCACTAAAGCAATTATATAAGTCAGCACTAAAAAATTAAAAGCACTACACCCTCACAAACTCCCCTTGAGTACCTTGTTCCCCATTGGCCCTTTTTTGAATTATAAAGGAATTCCCAATACTATTCTAGCATGTCCAAAGGTCAGTTGTCAATCTCCTCTCTGGTCCAGCTGGTGAATCTGGGAATCTTGAGACAATGTTACAACTGCCTCATGTACACAGGCAACCTTCTCCTCCTCCCAACAAATTCCAACACATGTGAGAGATGCAACCATATAGCCAAACTGGAGGCTAAGCTCTCTCAACTCAGTACTGGTGTAACCAGTCAGGAGGAGAAGGAAACCACACTCACTACAATTTCAGTCTCACATAGACCTACCATGACAGCAAACCAAACACATAAATACACAAAAACATACTCGGAGGCTCTAAATAAAAATCTGCCTAAGCAGCAGAGACCTCCAAAGCAGACACCCAAGCAACCGCTACCCCAAAACAAAACACGTGCAACACATAGCTCACAAAGCCAGTGTGCCAAACAGTCACAGCCCTTAAGGCTAAACAACACACCTGATACACTTGTAATAGGTGACTCTATCGTCAGGCACACTGACGTCCCGCTCACCAGGCTGAACAAGGAGAAGGTCACGGTGAGCTGCCTGTTGGGTGCAAGGATCCACCACATAACACAAGCACTCAGGTCATTCCAAGGCAAGTACAAATATGACTCAGTCATTGTCCATGCTGGTGTGAATGACCTGAGATGTACCTCCCTGGACTACATGAAGAGAGACATACAGGAGCTCTCTCAGCATGTAGACCAGGCCGGTATGATCCTGACCTTGAGTAGCATCTTACCCTTACCAAGAATGATTCCACAATATGAAGACAAGATGATAAATTTCAACAATTGGCTTAAGTATTGGTGTCATTCAAAGGGGATCCAATGCCTGTCAGCCTGGGATGACATGCTCGACAAGCCACGATGCTTTGCTAGGGATGGCTTGCACCTGTCACCCCTGGGCTTTCGGATATTGACAAAGGGTCTTGCTACCCCCATAGTGCCTTTATTAGGCAAGGCTCAAAAGACGAACCCACCTCCATAGGTATCACAAGGGATAAGAAACTAAGAGTAATGCTACTCAATGCCAGAAGTCTAAACCTCAAGATGCATGCACTCAAAACTTTCCTTAGCATGGAGAACATCGATATCTGTGCAGTAACAGAAACCTGGTTTAAGGCTCCCGAGAGCACCCCAGCACTACCAGGTTATACCTCATACCATGCTTTTCAGCCCAAAACTTGGACCGAACCACAAAAGGAGGGGGGTATCAATATTCATCAAAGATACCCACACCTCCAGGTTGGTGGCACAGCATGAAGCATCCGAGACTATCCATGTGCAACTAACAGTGGGTAAAACTGCCTTCCAGTTTATAGCCTTCTACACACCACCCTCCCAAACCCAGGAACCCCACTCAGCCTTCCTGAGAACACTGCAAATTATGAAGGTCTCTCCAAACACCATTATATTGGGAGACTTCAACTACCCAAACATAGACTGTGACCATTACTCTAGCTCCAACACCCTAGCCCAAAGGTTCCTAGAATTTATAAACTCAAATGCTATGGAAAAACTTGTTACCACTCCTACAAGAGGGGAAAACATACTGGACCTGATCATCACCAACATGGGGACTCTATGCTCCAGACCAGAAGTGTATCCCTCACTGGTAAGATCAGACCATAAACTAATCTCACTGGATATTCACATCCTGACCCCACCCCCTGCCCAGAAAACCACAGTGAAAAACTTCTCTAAAGCAAATTCCACACTCCTCAAAACCGAGGTGGAATCCTTCTAAGTCCCCGGGCCTGTGGAAAATACGGCCCAGACCGCAGAATCCTTTATAAATGCATACTATGAACACCTTCATGAATGCATGGATCATGCAATCCCAAATAAAACCAAGACCCAATCCTCCAAAGGCAGACATCCTGTCTGGTGGACCCCAGCCATAAACAAACTCTACAATAGAAGGAGGAAGCTACTACATGATAGAGCAAAATCCCAAAAAGGGAAGGCATCTCTGATCAGTATTATCAAAAGTCTACGGGCACTCATAAAATCGTCTAAGGCCAGCTTCGAGAGAAAAATTGCACAGGACACTAAGGATAATCACAAGGCTTTCTTTAGTTATGTTAGGAACCTGGGTGGGAATTCCCAGATATGCTCAGAATTAGTCCAAAATGACAAAAAAATACACTGAACCCCCAGAGATTGCCAACATCCTAGCTGACAGGTTCAGCGCAACCCCCCCCCCCACCACCAAAAGGGCCAATATCTATCCCAACAGAGTGCTGCCCCTCTGACATCTCAGATGCTCAGGTAAGAACCGCACTCTCCAAAGCAAAAAACACAGCATCAATGAGACCAGATGGTGTCCCGGGCTGCATCCTACATGAACTTCAAGAAGAGCTAAACCCAAACATAAAACTACTGTTCAATCTCAGCTTTACTACAGGATATGTACCCAAAGAGTGGTGTACAGCAACAGTGGTCCCTCTCCACAAAGGTGGTGCCTCAACGGATCATGGAAACTATTGCCCCCATAAGCCTGACTAGCTTGGTCTGCAAAGCTATGGAAAGGATCATCATGGGCCTCATAAATAAAGATATTGGGAACCTACAGACACTGGATCCTACCCAGTTAGGCTTTGTTTAGGGCAGATCCTGCCTCTTAAACCTGGTCGATTTCTTTGAAATAGTCACCAAGGCCATTAACGAGGGGAAGGTGGTCCACACAGCTTACCTGTACCTCGCAAAAGCCTTCAATACAATACCCCACTCGGGCATTATAGATAAGCTCACCAGCTTAAATATAAACCCCTATATCACTAGATGGGTTGCAAACTGTCTCAAGGACAGAACCCACATGGTTAGAATTGCTGGAGCCATGTCAGACTCCAAACCAGTTACAAGTGGTGTCCCACAAGGCTCAGTCCTGGGATCTCTCTTGTTCGGTATATATTTCTCGGAGGTACAGGCCAACACGGAAGGACTGTGGCTGACCAAGTTCGCAGATGACTGCAAACTGGGTGCCATAATCGACTCTCCAGCCGACACAAGCATCCTCCAAAAGGGCCTCATAGAAACAGACAACTGGTGCCAGAGCCATGGCCTCAAGCTAAACACCAAAAAGTGTATAGTCATCCCCTTTGGCAAAAACAAAGTGCCCACAAATTGCCACATAGGTGGTAATCCATTAAGTACGGAAGAAGTAATTAGGGACCTGGGGACCCAAGTTGATAGCAATCTCTCATTTGACAACCACGTGGCCAAAGTGGTTAGAAAAACATTTTATATAGCCAACCTAATCATGAAGGGATTCACATCTAGATCAGGGGAGGTCATCGTGCCTCTTTACTCATCCCTCATCAGGCCCATAATTGAGTACAATGCCCTTTTTGGGATGTACCTTACCAGACAACTGCAACAACTGGAAAGACCCCAAAAGTACCTCACCAAGAGGATCAAAGGGCTTAAACAGTTGCCATATGCTGCCCGGTTAAAGAAACTCCAGCTCTACTAAGTGGCATACCTCCTGCTCAGAGGTGATCTGTGCCTGACGTATAAAGCCATGTCCAACCCAGAATTAATGGACATGCTGCACATCAGAAAATCCAAATCCCATAGAGCTACGTGCTCGAGAGACTTGAACCTCAGCACTGAAATAAATAGGACATGCTGGAGGGACAGATTCATAACCCAGAGGCTCCCTTCACTCTGGAATAAAATCCCAGTCCAGGTTAGGTAGAGTCTCTCATTGACTCTCTTCAAGAGGAATCTTGATGAGTGGATGGAAGATTGTAGGTTTACCCTGGGTATCACTTCTGTGTCACTGTTAGACAGAGGCACAGTATACTAACCTCAAAAAAGGGCATAGCAAAATTAATTTAAAATGGGTTGCGAAAGCCAAACACACTCTGGCTAGGCTTATAAATGCCCTAGGGCAGATAGCCTAGTATGAACCTATGAACCTATGAACATTACACAACACGTTAGCATATGAAGACAGTCCACTGTAGCATGACATCATGCTGTTTTTGTGATGTCCTGTGTACTTCAGAAGATAGCAATTGCAGTAGACTCACTGCTGTTAATTCCTTGTACATAGTACATATGCATGGCTATATACACATATGCATGAACGGTATGTTTGTATAACACAAAAGCTGTGGAAGTTCTAGGTAAAGATGTATGTCTTCTTGGTGATGTTAATATGTAATAAGTACACAGAGTTGTTGCAGTATGGTTCTGACCACAGTAGTGCACTGTTCATCATTGTAACAATGCAGTTACATTATTGAATTATGCACCAGCTATGCGGTAGAATGTACAGGTTCTTATCAGCTTATTCTTTGGTGTGCAAATGACATTTATGAATCTCACTGCTGTCGCTAGTCCTCCAACAGTAAGCTAAAACTCAAACAAGTGTAATCATTTAATGATTTCCCTTTAAGAAGTTTATATTCTAACACAGATGGGGAAAAAAAACAAATGATCCAACAACACTGCATATTTAGGCCACCTAACAACTTTTCTTACTTTCATCTGTGAGTCCACTGCAAAAATATTTGTTTTAGCTTCTAAATACCATGTGCTTGGTGAGAGTACAGCTTGGAATGTAATATTTCACATATACTTCCCTGTGCTGAAGAGGAGATATTTTCAGCAACATTATACGTTCTAGGGTCTTTCATTTGGATTGGATACTGAAGATAGATATGCCACTTTATTCAAAGCT
>NC_056732.1:130336677-130406677 GCF_019279795.1 Protopterus annectens | reverse complement strand
TAAATGGTATCCGCAACTGCATAAAAATAAGTTTGGTCTGCTTTGCTTAGCCTGTAGCATGTATGATTATGAGTAGGAAAACTGGAAGGAAATAAGGCAAAAGGCATGCATTTACACAGGTAGTGAGCAAAATGACTTTAAAATGCATGGCATCTAACATGACAGAAGGCTTCAAGGCACATATATAACATTTTGCAGGAGCAATCTGCTTCTCTAGCACTAAATACCATTGTATACACTTATGTTCCCAATAAGTCATTGTGAGCTAATGACCAAAAACGTTTCCCTGTCCACAAACCTTTCAAATCTGCTGGCCATCGCATGCACTCATACCATGTTGCTAAGACCTAGAACTCCTTACCTGTATCTGTCAGACCAAATACCTCCTATTAGTCCTTTAAAACCACTCTGAAAGACATCCTATCCAAAATCTGGCTCTGTTCTTGTTCAACCCCACAATAAACTATTCCTGTAAATATGCACAAGTACATATGCATACCTTACACCTCCTTAACCTTTCTTCTTCACTCACTTCCTTAATTCAGTCAGTTTTTCCTCCCTGACTCTATCACCGGGATTCATGAAGCTTGCGCCAGGCGCAGGCATAGCGTAGGTGGAAAAATGCCAAATATGGCCGTCGAGCTATTCAGGTATGATCCGATTCCACATGCACTACCGGCGTACGCTAGAACTGTGCAGCCCTCGGCATAGGTATGCTACTCACCCCATGTGCAGTGTTGCACCATGCAAATGAAGGCAGATAGTGATTCATAAAGTGGTGCAGGCATAGCATAAGCCCATGGAAATGTAAACCAAAAAACACGGTTTACATTTTCCCAAACAGAACATCGGAACTATGGAAGCAGACCAGACTCATGTATTACAAAGTTAACATATGCCAATGGCTAAATACACAGCCAATGGCATAAGAAAATATGCACAACACCTAAAAAACAACATTTAATGTCATGTCCACAGTAACGCACAGTACAACCGTAGGGCATGTGTGCGCAAGCAGGAAAATAAAGAAATTATATAAAAATGTCATAAAATCGCAATGTAATACAAATCAGGTTTACACCATAATACGCAATGGAAGGCATGGAACACCATAACCAAGGTGCAAGGGTTGCTAAGGGCCTGCGACAGTGTTCGGCATGGTAACCATGAATTAGTAGTCAATGCCATGCAAATGAGGCAGGTAATACTGAATCGCAAACGTCCCGCCAGATGAAGGTTGTACCATACGGCGCAGCGCTATAACACTGAGGAGTGGCTCAGAGGAGATACATGACATCAGCAGAGGGTTGTGCACCGTAGCAGTAAGCACATTGGAGCAATGCAAATCTGGCCTGGCCATTGCTAAGCAAAGCTGCAGGACAGGGGTGGGGAGGAAGGTATAGAATCGTTTAGCTGAGAGCACACATGGTGCCCGAAAGCGCATGTGTATGGGGATGAAAAAGTGCCCGAAATCCAGTAAGCGGATGCATGCGCCGTGAACAATAGCACAAACAGGAAGGTCAGGGGAAGAAAAGAAGGAAATGCGGAAGTAGGGTAATTGGAGTACTAATGAGCAATTAACACCAGTCAACTCACGGCGGCCAATCGAAGGCAGCTGACAAGTCTGCTCGCAGAAACCTGCAAAACAGGATAGGGGAGGCATTGGAATGCAAAGAAAGGAGGGGAGGCATTGGATTGCAAAGGTAAGAGATCTGTCATAGCAGAGCAAAGCAAACTGAAAGTAGACCGGCAATAGCACACATTACACAAGATAAGCCAGATCTAGGAAAGTACAAATGAAAGCAGGCTGCTGGATGCATGCCAGAAAATGGTAGGTGGAACATGCAGAAATGTAAAGGAAAGTTCAGGAGGTAATCCATGGGAGCCAAATGTAATTCAACACCAAAGGCACCACAATAGTAGTTCCGGTAGTAAAACACATAAGATACCCTGTAGCTACGATCGTACATACACATCCTATGACATCATCGGTGTTCACAGCACAATAGTATAAAGTATGAAAGCACCCTACACACATCTGTGTATTCCCAAACACTGCACCATAGGTGTAAAAACACAGGGAACTTTTAAAATGTACATGTTGGGAGCTGCCATAGCTGTGATTCCTCAGCAGGTGTTAGAGACTGACGGTGTTGTGGAGGATGATGCCGACAACCACCACAGGCCCCAGAGGAGAAGAGTGTTCAGACCAGGGGTAACCTACCAGGGGCTATATGATCTGGAGATAGTAGAGCATTACAGGGTGGACAGGGACATCTTACAGCAAATAGTGGAGCTGTGCCGGCCATGCCTGAGAACCAGAAACAACAGAGGGGAACCCATCCCAGTGGACATGAAGGTATGTGTAAGCTTGTGAATACTAGCCACAGGTACCTTTCAAAGGCCAACTGGAGATATAATGGGGATCTCACAGGCATCAACATCCAGGGTACTACACCAGTTCCTGGATGCCATGTTACCACATGCCAATGAGCATATATACTTCCCCCGAACACAGGAGGAGTTGGCCAGCAATATGCATCACTTTCACTGTGTGGCACACTACCCAGAGGTACTGGGTGTGATAGACTGCACACACATACAAATCAAGTCACCAGCCGGTGAGCATAGTAGGTGCTACATAAACTGCAAGGGATTCCACTCCATCAACTGCCAGGTCATGTGTAATGCCCAGGGCATTATCATGGATGTATGTGCTGGCAGCCCTGGAAACTACCATGACTCCCACATCTGGCATGCCTCACAGCTGTATCAGGTATTTGTCAGGGGGGACATCTCACATGGCCACCTTGTGGGGGATGCTGGCTATGCACTGGAGCCGTGGAAGATGACTCCCATCAGAAATGCACACACACCCATGCAAGAACGCTATAATGAGGCACACGCACAAACCAGAATCATCATAGAGTGTGTGTTCGGGATGCTGAAATCACAGTTCTGGTGCTTGGACACATCTGGTGGAGCCTTGCAGTAGTCTCCAGGCACGTGTGCCCACATCATCATAGTATGTGCCATGCTACATAATATGATCCTGCGGAAACAGCTGCAGCAGGGACAAAATGGTGAAGGCCCTCATAGCCCACCACAATTGCCAAGGCCATCACATGCACAGAGGGATTCAGACCACGAACACACTGTGCCAGCCCCAGTAGGCAGATGGAGGTGTGCCCAATATGCCTACGTCTTGGCAAAGAGGGAATGTATAGCACATACTCTGACAGTGTAGGCCCCTACGGACTGACACACCTCTCCACCTGCTCACACAGTAAAATGGATGGCACACAAACACGACCATCTGTAAATTGTAATGTATAGGTGGCCCACTGTGTGAATCCTACATAGGCAGCCCTCAAACATTGTACACACAACAGCTATTGGAACACGAAATGTCAACACCTGAACAGTACATGCACCTATCAGCATATGGTGGTGCTGTGTGTATAGGTTCCCAGGTACATCGGTAGGTACACGGCTGATTGTCAGATTCCATACACCAAACGGGGCAAACAGTGTCCACTGTCGCCACAACATTGAGTAACCAACTGTCGCTTAGTGGAGCAGAGGCAATCGTGGGAGCACATGTGTGTAAGCACTGTTCTGCACACACTCAGCATGGAGTCCCTGCTGCGTTAATGAGGGGCTCCACATAATATAATCATGGATGTTGTGTCAAGGCATGGGGTGTACCCATGACAGATATTATTCACCCCAGCATGCTCCACCTACGGTCGTTTGAAGGTGTAGCACAGTATCATGTGTGGCTCACTGTGATATACATACCCAATGCCGGAGCACATCCAGTAAACATCACATGGACATACCATTAACTGGACTCATCAATATGTAAACTAACTGAGTTGCCCATGTGAGTGCAGTATGGAGTAACAGCCGTAGTATACTCCACGTACAAAACGACATAACACTTATACAAATCCCAGATGTCCATGTGTTAAATGTAGTGACCGTTGTGCATGTTCCCGGTCCCATATCCTGCAAGGGATGTAACGTAATCCTGAAGGCATGACTAATGCATGTCAGATGCAGGTCATCAGATCATGTTTAGCACACGTTAGTGGAAATATGCGTTGCCCACTGCTGGTAAGCGACATTTAAATATGACTATACGGATATGCGCAAAACAGGGATAAGCTTCTCTGAATATCGTGCAGATCATGGTCGGTGATGTCCAGAACAGGTGAAACCAGCATTATTCACCCCTGTACTAATAGCGCCTGCTCTGAAGGGTAAAACAACCACTGCCAGGAGTAGAACACGCAATCATGTATAGAATCACCTAACACTATTGCTAGCCAAGATGTACCTAAGGTAGGGTTGCCACCTCTTCAAATGACCAATGTGGGACATACGTCAGATGTCTGCAGGCCGACACATACACCCAGCCAGTACGAAAATCAGAACTTCACTGTTTTGCCTTGATAAAAGTTTATTCTTGTAATGTTTACTTACTTATTCTGTTTCTATAACATATAGGTGGTTCAGATACAGAATAACTGTTTTATGCAACTATTACATAAACTATAGGAAATAAGTATGTCCTAAAATCTCAGGACATTTGCCATGTTTACAAATATTTTGCAGGACACAACTGCCCAAAGAGGGACTGTCCCTCGTAAAGTGAGACAGCTGGTAACCCTAACTTTTGGCAGGTGTGTAATGTGACAAGTACAGACACAAATGTGTGGAGTCCAGGAAACAGTATACACCAAGTACACAATGAAAGGTGTAGCTTGCCTGTCATTTTCCCTGTCAGATATATATATATATATATATATATATATATATATATATATATGTATATATATCTATATATATATATATGTACACATATATATATACATATATATAATACAGATAGAAAGGGCGATAGAGTGATATATGTTGATATATACAGATTCAACGATATCTGCAAATATATATAGATAGGTGAATGACATTCATAACACCTTGGAGGTACAAATAAATAGAATACCGCCAACTATGGAATGTGTAACATATTGACATGCGTAACCACGAGGCTAAAAGACCGAAAGAACACAGTGCCGGAACAGTACAACCACGAGTAATAGTATGACGATATGAAGGGAGATTTAGTTACCGCTGCCGGTGTTGCGGTCCACATAGGTACTGTGTTCAACTGTGTTTGTGAGTGCCGTAGTCTGTGTATGTGTGTGTTGAGGCTGCCGTGTGCATCTCCATGTGACTGTAATGTGTATTTGTGTGCCTGCATCGTGTGTCTGTTAGTGCCAACTCAGAAGTAGATCATTACGGTAAGTGTGGGTATAGCTAGCCGTAGGCATACGGTTATCACCTGTCCCACCTTAGGAGGGACAGACCCTCCCTGGGCAGGTGTGTCCTGTCATAAAACATTACAAAGGGCAAATGTCCGAGATTGTAGGACATTAATATGTCCATATATTATGTAATAGTTGCATTAAATAGTTATGCCTGTATGTAAGAAATGTAAATGTTACATGCAATATGATAAGTAGCCAAAGTCCCACAGCAACAGGTATGTATTGAGGATAAAAGTATGTGCTTTCCTGTGTACTGACAGTGGCTATGTGTCAGCCTGTAAACACCACTGTGTGTCCCGCAAGTGTCCAACAATGGCCATATGAAAAGGTGGCAACCCATGGCAAAGAGGTTCTGTTACCAACACAACCACAATGACAGCAAATATCTGGGACAGAAATACACAGGATAGCTGTCATTTAGACATATCCCTTTACATATCACTGCAATTCCGGAGGTATGGAAGTATCAATCTCACCTGCATATTATATAGAAACCAATTAACAATGGCCCAATGTAAAATCCCGTAAGATAAGTCTACTAACTGATACTTCTTTAATTAGGGACGGAGCCCACGCACATATATATGGAATATGTAGAAATACAAGCCCCACAAACCTGTATATGCTACGTACACCCACCGACATCCCCCACACTAGAAACTATAGCAATACAGACTGGAATAACAGCACAAACATCCAGTCAGTCAATTACATCTGCAGAACCATCAACATACCTTGTGAGAGACACAATTAAAGGCGCCATGCAAAATTGTAATCGTTGTATAATGGAACAAACGGCGATGTTACAGGTTTTGTTTGCAATAGTCCGTTATCAAATGGTTGGGATGACAGGTACACACACATGTTGAACCACATACTCTAGCTGTCACACACAATCCACGGGGGACATGAATCCAAGGTATACTTGTCTCTGCACATAGCAGTTGCAATTACACACAACAAAACACAATACAGGCCATCTCCCCAAAGGTAGGGCAAATGGGCAATGCCCAAGTGGAGAACTCGATTATACCCCACTGTTGCCGCGTAATTTGCAAATGGAGTAGCTGCACAGCTGATGTGCAAGTAATTAGTCACTCAGGAACACCAATTGGCGGCAGGAAACCACATGTTACAGGTATCGACGTATATAAGGATGACTTGCCAGACATTCAAACCGTATGCTCATACCATATATCTGTTTAAGCAGTGTGAGAGAGATAGAGACAAAAGTCCGGAACGATAACAAGGTATGTAGAACACTCGGTATGTAAGTTTATGTATAGCATGTTTTGTATTAATTATTTACTGTATGTATAGCCTGGTTTGCATTAATTAAAAGTGTCTGCAATGCATAAAGTGGGAAAAGGTATTTATGTAGTGATGTCTTGCTGAGCATACTAACGCTTGTAGAAACTGTGCGTCCAGCAGTGGGCCACAAGGTACACATCACAGACACCACAAGGGATGCTACATGAGGGCTTTAAACAGAACAATTCCATACAACCCACCATCAGTGGTAGGGTATGTCCAACAAGTACGTGCCATAGCAGGGGATAGTATATGTTGATATACTGTCATAGTAGGCATGTGTATGGGCATATAATGACAATGACATGTCTAAGGTGGTCCTGCTGTGCAAGTATGCTTTGCATTATGGGATACTATGTAAAATATGTGTAATGTATAGTATTGTAGGTAGATATGTCAGATATTCTACACAGCATAACAGGCATATCATGCATACCAAAGGTATCGTCTATTGGCATGTACAATAACAGGATACATATGGCTTGTAGGCATGGGACATTGTAATAGCATGATAGCTAATCTAAATGGAAGGGCTACCAAGTAACCATGCACAAAGGACATGTAATAGCTTCACAGGTTCATAGTGGGGTACTATGCAGTCTGGCAAGTCTATGTGTAAGCACAACTACAGTATTCACACCAGTGGTACCTCTCTAGGGTAGTGTCCTGTGAACAACAGAGCCATGTGTTACCTGCACCTCTGCACAGTACAGCCACTGCAGTGATCCCTGGTGTACATGTGTCTCCCAACCACCAAGGGAGGTATCACATGAACAGTGCTACTGAGTGTCCCTGCGTGATGTACATAGGAGTCATGTTCCAAAGCATGGTGAGTGTCCGGTTTGGGAATGTAACCCTCAAGCACATCCCACTCATCGTTGCGTGTGTGCACATATCCATGAGCATGTTGCTCACAGTGGCTTTTGCTTATGTCGCGTATGTGGAGTATATCCATTAATATTGTTGTGGACATGGGCCATGTCTGTTCAGCAGAGGTCACCCCTGAGTATGTAGTATGCAAATGTGTACAGACGTGGTGTCCGTAGTTCAGCCACATACTTTAACTGTCGGAGCTCAATGAACGTCATGGCGTGTTAATGTTGTGGTATGTAAAGCTGTAGCTGTTGTGTAAGGTACACCGTAAATGGGGTGGTGTACCCTTGAATGTGTGTAGAAGTCTTGAGTTCAGAGGTACAATGGGTGCCTATGTACCAGCTACACACCCAGTACAGATAAGTGTGGCCACGTAGAAGGATATCCATGCCACAGTGGTAATATGGTAACCACAGGAGTGGGTGCAACATACGTGTGTACTACAAACATGTACAATGTGACATGTATGTAGGGGACTACCACCTATGTGATAGTCAGTGGGTGAATGGTGTAATGCAAAGGTGATGTTCATGCACCTTGTGTCATGCAGCTTGAGGCCGTGATATTCATATCAGGTATCTGTCACAGTGACACCCATATGGATGGAGTCAGTATCAGCTGGTGGATCAATCATGGTGTTTTGTATGCAGGGGTTTGTAAAGCTAGGCAGGGAAAGTCCCTCTGTGCTAGCCTGTACTTCAGGGAAGCATATACTGAACATGACGGGCCCTATGACTGAGGACTGTGGTATGCCAAGTGTAACTGAAATGCAGTAGGTACTATGGTATGCTACACTCATTGTGTGTGTCCTGTCCATGAGCCACGTTGCATAACATCCTGAGACATAGGGTACGAAGTGCAGGTGGATGTGTATGTTGTCAATACCAGAATGGAGAATGGTGCTGAAAGGCAATGAAAGGAAAATGTAGGATGTGTGGACCCCTGTACCATCATCAACTACCCTGGTAACTGTATGAAAGGAGTCCACCAGGTGTAGGGCCATGCTCTGGCCCTAACAAGTCCAATCTGGGTGGCATCAAAGGACTGGAGCCCAACAATGTCTCTGTGAATGACGTCCATGATGATGTGCTCCATAGCCGTGCAGAACAGCCCAGTCAGGTGTGTAGGACTATAGTCCCACTCGTGCATTGTGGCGCCACCTGTGTGGAGTGTAATAACTGTTGCTATGTGCCATTCAGGGGCCACAATGTCTGATACAAGGCTCTTACTGAATATGGTGGCCTAGTGGGGAGACATGTCGTTCAGAGGTTTGTGGACAT
The DNA here is from genome assembly GCF_019279795.1 of Protopterus annectens. Taxonomy (NCBI): domain Eukaryota; kingdom Metazoa; phylum Chordata; order Ceratodontiformes; family Protopteridae; genus Protopterus; species Protopterus annectens. The sequence goes on along the minus strand of NC_056732.1, from coordinate 130,397,877 downwards.
CACAGCCTGGGACTTTGGAAGGTGACATGGGGCCAGTGTCCCAGGACATTAAGAGTGCAGATTAGTACTGTGTAGGCGTGACCGCAGGGACAAAGCAATGTTCCTGCATGGATTGTGGCCCTGTAGTGAGTGAGAGGGTGTAATGTTAGCATTGAATCCATCCAGCAGCATGTTGCCAACATCACCTGGGTCTGTAATGTTCCTGAGTGACTGTTGTATGTGAGAGCAGATGTGGGTATTGCCATTGACTACTGACATACCACCATAATGCCTTGTGGTACACCCGGGAATGTGTCGCAGTAATGTTTACGTAGCTAGTCTTGGAGTATGTGATGAGGGATCCCATGGCCCTACCGAGGCTGTCCAGTGAGCTACCCCACCCATGGGATTGTACACCACTGTGCAACAGCCTCCACCTGTTGTTGTACATTATGTCCATGGAACTTGACCACCAGAGTGGTGTCTGTTATCTGGTGTATACCATCATGGCTCTGTGTGGAATAGCATGATCCATGCAGTTGTGTACATGCTAATGAAGTGCACTGGGGTATGTTTCAGCATTTGTATGTGCATTGTACATCTGCACGGGTGTCATGACGTTAACAACCGCTGTCATAAGACGTCTGTAGTAGGTGTTGTAGTACTCATGTACTGAGTATGCCGTGAAGGGTGTGGTGCCAGGATGTGGCTAACAAGGGTGATTAGCATATGTTCGGAATCCACCAATGAGGGGTAACCCCAGGTGTGGAACAACAGTCACATGTTGGTAGTCTTCATGTCAAGGATAATGTTGGTCTTGGAGGTGGTGTGTATGGGTTGATCCAGCTGAGTGGAGGTTATGTCTCATGGATGTGTCAGTACATGAGTGGATATCCCAGTAAAGTGTGGGTTAGTGTCAGTCACACATCAGTAGTAGCTGTCTGAGCCCTACTGTCCAGTACACCAACAAATGAGGTCTGGCAACTGTGGGGTATGTTGTTGAATCTGTAGCTTGTTACAATGTGTATAGCGGTTCCGGACACAGTTAGTTGCATGTGGAGCACCTCTGATGCATTGTGCTAAGTAACTAGCTAGGATGTGTGTACAACATAGTGGGATATGGGAACACCTCATCAGTGGGTGTGCCGGTCCAGGTATGTGCCTGAAATGTATAGTCTGTCTATAACCTGTCATTGCAGGTGTGCTTTGCAGAGCCTAGAGGCAGGTCCCAGTCACTGCAGAGATATGGGAGTGGTGCATTATAAGGTGTGCCTTGCCTGCGTGCGTCACAGAGGAAGATGCAAGTATTGTGTCACATGACCCCATGTCTTGCTTGCCAGTTCCCGTTCTGCCGGTGACTGTTATTGGAAACTGTGCAAGACAGGCAGTATAGAAGCAGCAAGAGCCTTACATGTGATCTGTACTCCCAGGGCTGACAGGTGCAGGTCATCTGTGCCAAAGCATTGTGTTTGACCAAGTCATTCAAAGCGGACAGATACCAGATGCCTGTGGAATGACAGCAGAAGCATAGGCAACTGTTGAAGTGACACAGTCAGTCATTGTACAGTGGTATCAGGTCCGGATGAATACATAATGCTCCCCAGGGCTTGGCCCACACCTTCAGGGCTACAAGACTGGTGAGCTATTGCATGGCTCTGCACACATAGTCTGTGAAGTGGCATCTCAGGTCAGTCACACTAACATGGAGAATGACAGTCACATCATACCCGGTGAGGTGTGGCATGGGTGCATAGGTTATGTTGCAGAATCAGTTACCCGACAGCAAGATGTAAGCGACTATCGCCTTGTGTAGCCTGCTGTGTGGAACTGCAGTGTGACCGCCTACAGAGTCACCTATGACTGGTGTGTTGTGTATGTTATAACACCTTATTGGTTGTATGTGATGGGCACCCATGAGTCTGTGGGCTATAAGTTGGTGATGTTGTGTTCCATGATGGGGGTTGCCTCTGGTGCCTACACAGAGTATGGAGAGGTACTGCACAAGTTGTCCTCATATGTGTGGCCTGTGGTGGAGATCATGTGAGACTATGTGATGAGTGGGGTGTGTTGTGAGTGTTACACATCTCCACATGACTGTCAGGTGCAGTCAGGGTTGGTGACAGCATTACCCCCAGCAGGGCTGCATAAGTGCATCCCCCACAGGCTGTAGTGTCGTATGTTGGGAGGTGAGCATTGAATGTGTACATGAGACAATTGTTCTATTGCCACATGTATGACATATCCATCATATAGACAGGCAATAGCACTGGTACGTGACAATTGGACATGCCTATATATATAACCATGTCTTACAGGATATGTGAGTTACATGTGTACAACAGCTGTTGTACCATAAGCAAGCTGGAAGTTTTAGGACAGCCAGTGTACCTGTAGGAAATGGTGTGGAATGGGTGCTATATTAATCAGTAGCTCATGACATGCTCACAAGTTCTGAACAAGTGCCTAGCATGAACATACAATACAGATAGGATGTTGGATAATATCAACCCACAAGTGGTGACGACAGTCATAATGGGTGGCACCGCACTATAACCCTGCTGAGTATGGTGCGCATGTCCAAGAACCATTATCACTGTAGATGTTAGCAGTACAGATGTACAAGACAGTACGGATGTTTGATTACAAATACCTTTGTATGTCACAGGAGTGTTCTACCAGTGGCCTGTTGACAGACTCACAACTACAAAGGTGCCAGAGTTTCATGTGCATATCACACCAGTGCCAGCTACAGTAGAACAGGGTTAATGTGTTGTACTCCACCCTCATTGTAGCCCATACCACACAGACAAATGTTAGGCATCTGTGTATGTAAGGATGTCAATGGCCATGACCTATAAGCAATAGCTGTGTCAGTGTTGTGAACAACATACAGAATGGGCTGTGTGGGTGAGGTGTGTGACATATGTGCACATTCTGATGGATGATGTCAGCATTGTCACTGCTAGGTGAACATCCCTGTACCCATTAACTACCACTTAGGCTGTGGTCAACATTATGGACACTGTGTAAGGGATGGTGCTGTGCAGTACACTTCCCTGACTTGGTGACATCTCCAGGCCCCTTAGGCAGTCATACGAGGTACCCATGTTATGACAGGGTGCCATCCATGAGCAAGGAAATCATTGGACAGGCATATACAGCACTGGGGTGACCAATATTGGATCACATATCACCTTTAAGGGGTAATGGCCATGCGTGGATGGGCAATACCAGCCTTCACAATCCTCACCTCCACTATGCAGCATGCTGTCTACCTTGCATAAAGACATTTGCTACACCATGATGATGGACATGCTACATGTCCATATCCTGATCTGAAAGACATACATCATGGACAGCCACCATCCTAATACTAGGATTGCCACATGCTGGACAGATCCCTGTGCCATACATGTGACATACTCCTGCCATACCATGCAACTCTGTCCATCAAAGCTGCACATGTCATCCCAGTCATACATGGTGTGATGGCCGCATGGTACATGTAGTATCAACTGTCTGGATCAGTAATGTGGCACTAATGCACCTTGCGGTAGCATAATGGCTGTCGGTTACAGCTAGGAAACCTTGCCCATACATGCTATGGTTAATAACCATTCCTGCGAATGACGTCCGACTAGCCATTGTCCCATGTCAATCACATGTGCAACACAGGCGATCCATGGCAGGATGTTGAACAGCTGTACAGTGTTGTGTAGATGTATATGGCAAAACACATGCATGTACAGGTTTCCATGTATATGTGTGCATTGTCACTGCTCAAGTCCATTAAGGCTGTGTCTGTGTTGATATGTGACATATACACAGCATCAAGGTCAACAGCATTACCGTGGACATATCCAGGCATGTGCAGATAGGTAAGAACACCAGTGCAGGCAAACAGACATGCCCAAATCAAGACAGCATTCACATGGAGTATGAACACTGTAATGAGGTGACACACATATATGGTGATGATATCCAATGCATAATGGGTGTTACATGTGTGTGACACAAACAAGTCAGTCTTGTCAGTGTCATGATGATTTGCAAAGATAACTGTGCAGATGTACTAGATGTCATAGAAATGTATGTGCAGTAGAATCTCTGTACATCTCTGAAACTGTGACCTGTCACCATCATTATGTCTTACAGATAATGCCTCGTACACGCCTTCCAGCGTACAGCCACCAGGAGGATGATGTCCTCATCCCGTACCTCCATGAGAACTATGAGGTGTTGTTCAGCCATGTGCCACAGCATGCTCAGCAGTGAGACTACCTGTGGCAGGATCTTCACAGGAGGGTGAATGATGTGGGTGGCCATAATCGCACCTACCAGCAGGTGCGCAGACACTGCACGTACCTGATATGATATGAAAAACAACATGCCACTGCAAACGCCAGGGAACAAGGTGGAACAGGTGGTGGGCCACCAACCCAGCCCCCAATCACACATACTGAGGAGTTACTGGCCAATCTGGGGACACCCTCAGAACAGCATCCACAAACACTATCTGCCATTGTGGAGGTGGGTGTCTCCCAACCAATGAGCCTGGAGTTTCCTGGTAAGTCAGTACTGCACATAATGCTACTATATCCCATTTATGTGCATGTGTCACTGTACATTATATAATGTAACAACATATGCATGGTATGTGGACACACATGCTGCATACAACAGTATGCTACCAGGTGTATGCACACATGTGCATACTATATGCTATTGTACAGGCGAATGTGTTAACATGCTCAGTGCACCCTGTGGCTGTCATACAGTCATGGATAATGTTCATACTGCTGTGTCACCCCTATACAGGTACCTCTGGCATGCCGCACAGACATGAGTCCGTTGCAGGTGAGACTGTCATCAGTATCAGGCATGTAAAAGCATAGATCTATTCGCCATGTGGCCAGTTAACACTTGTACACTTGATGTTCGTTCCATTCACGATATACAGGTCGCATCACCCATCATTCATACAGGCCACTCATGTGCAATATATACAAACAAAATAATACACCGACATGAAACCAGAGTATTTGTCATTGCTACATGTGTGGTCAGCTGTGCATACAACAGTGCAGGTGTTCTACAATGGAGGCACATGTACTATACATTGGAACAACACGTGTGGTATGCAAAGAGTACCACACAGTGAGCTGTGATATGGGCAGCCCACAGGAGTCACCATTGTGTTATATGCCCCTGCAATGGGTGCACACATTGTGATGTGCCATCTGACATGTCCCAGACATGGAGTGTATTGGCTGCAATAATGTCACACTAACCCATAACCCATACCCCACATACAACCTGTTGTCGGCATAGCCCTGTGGATGGTGACATATCTGACATCTATGGGTGTATGGAATATGGGACAACACAGACATGTGTGATAGATGGCTATCACACACATTTGTCCAACACATGTGCACACATGGCCATGGTGGATGGCCAGAGATTCGTAGCCACACAGTAGATGTGATGTGTATACACCCTGTTTCACATTATCCACACATGGTCCAATTAAACCTTAGTTGACCGATTATACAGCTGATGTGGTACACTGGACATCCTAAAAGCCTGTGCACAGCCAGTGGAGGTGTCACTGATGTCTGCCATATAAGATGTCTTGAACATCACGCCTGTGTCATAGCATGACAGTAGTCACCTCTACAGCTTCCACAGACATTGACACCACATCAGGCAACAGATACTGTACATTTGCCCTTGCTGCTGTAGGACATCACTGTTAGCTGTGCACCTCATGTCTGTGGTACAGCAATGTCATGTTGGACATTTTGAATTGATAAGTCCGCTATGTGTGGACATGGTTGCCAGGCAGCTAAGACTCTGTAGTTGTTGTGCAGGGGTGTCATCTGTAGGTCCTCCAGTGACCTGTCACATGCCACAGCATGGTTTGGTGTGTACACACCTCAGCATCGTGGGTCACAATCCACAGTTATGTCATGGGTATGCATGCAGTTATGGCTATTCAATGTGTACATATTATGCACTGTATAGCAATATAGATGCCTCATGATGCCATGCAATGGCACAGTGTCTGTACTTCACACTGTAGAGCAATGTAGATGGCTCACACTACCCTTCCATGCACATGCACATTTGCTAAACATGCATTCTATCTGTAGGGCATACAGACAACACCGCAATATGATGGCCATTATGACTCTGTACATGTCAGGACAGCATTGTGTCAGACATGTATGCATGTTAATGCACACATCAGCAGATTACATGTCAAGGTCACGTCAACCATGTGTACTGTCATCCTATTCTGGTCCACATGGTGTATCACGGGGATGCATGCATACTACCATGATTGTGTGAACTGCATGGCTACTGATATAACACCTGCTTGCTGTATTGTGCACCCAAGGGGGTATGTTTACTAGCACTATTAATGTCTGAGCTGCATGCCTTCTGCTGTATCACAGGCATGCTGCATGCCGTCTGTCAAATCACATGCATGGTGTGTGTGTGTGTGTGTGTGTGTGTGTGTGTGTGTGTGTGTGTGTGTGTGTGTGTGTGTGTGTGTGTCTGTGTGTGTGTGTGTGTGTGTGTGTGTGTGCCTGTCTGTCTGTGTGTGTCTGTGTGTGTGTATCTGTCTGTGTGTCAGTCTGTGTGTGTGTCTGTGTGTGTGTGTGTGTGTGTGTGTGTGTGTGTGTGTGTGTGTGTGTGTGTGTGTGTGTGTATGTGTGTGCGCGCCTGTGTGTGTGTGTCTGTTGTAATTTAGAGTCTTTCTTTGCATTCACAGGTGATGTAGGTGCGTTACGCTCCTGATCTGATGTTAGTATCCCCACAGATACTAGCAGTGATGAACATATGCATGAGGTACAGGCAGGGTTGTCAGGGGCTGAATCTGTGCCAATGGTTGCCATCCCAGCTATGTCCCCCTCTTCCCCGCACACAGTTCTGCTGCCAACACATACCGCATCACCAGTGGCCATAGAGGAAGGACAGTCAGCATCTGTTAGTGTGGAAAAGGAACATGTGTTGGCTGCAGAAGGTGTGTCTCCACACCATGGTGTCAGTGTAATGTCTGCAGATGTGCCACACAGGCATGTGTGCTGCTCATAGGAGGACCTCTGGCAGACATGCACCTGCAGGACAGAGCGCAGCAGCTGGTATCACCAGATGCATGATCCAGACTGTAATGGCGGCACAGGCACGTGCTGAACGGCAGAATACTGAAGGGCAGAGGCTGCAGAGGGCTGCTATCCGTACCCTAAATGACAACATCCAGGCATTGGCAAATGCACAACAGCAGATTGCTGATGTTCTGGACAGGCGATTGGGTGACATGGTCAGGATCCTTGACTGTGGCATGGCAATCCACGAGCGTGAGCTGTCTGTGCTGGAACATCTGGTAGGAGTGAGGCATAGGCCACGTGGACATAGGCCAGCTACAGCACCTAGTGCAGGTCGATGTGAGAGTGCCACCTCACATGCCCGCTCCCATAGTGCCGGTAGCAGTAGCAGTGCAGCTGGTGCTGCGCTGTCCACACCAGGCCAAAGCAGGCCACGTGGACGTGGCCCTGGATGTTCCCAGTGGGTACACGGTTCCAGTGGACATGTGTCGTCGGACAGTAGCCAATCTGTACCTCTGCCTGGAAGTGCCCGTGCAATCCCTGGCAGACACAGGTCACATGGCCGTGGCCAGACACAGTGAGCTGTACAACCTGGTCTGTACAATCTGGAGCTGTCAGTAATACCCCTGTGTAGGCCTCACAAAAGGCAGAACTGTGTGCACACATACACGCACACAGCAAACACATCTGTAGGGCACCACAACATCCACATGCATACTGAACAGACATGTCCAATTATATCACCGGCCCTTACCCACACACATGATGTCACCCATTGGTGCAGCCTATGCCCCTGGCACACATTATCACCCTGTGCATATGATGAAGCCTGTGCCACATCCCTGTCATCCACACCATTGGTGCAGGGACATGGTCAAATGGTGTGATGCACAGGGTGAACAGAATAGTGAGATGTGTATATTACACTAGTTGTGTACCACTAGTGAGTGAAGTGTATATTACGTTAGTTGTCTAAGAATGGTGAGAGATGTGTATATTACATTGGTTGTGTACTGTTGGCACGCACCAGACATACCATGTAGTACAGGTGTAGCATGCATTTTTATATGTGCACAACCATGTAGTACAGGTGTAGCATGCATTGTTATATGTTCACAGTATGTGTCTCGGTAACTGCAGTAACAGCATGTTGGTAATGTTGCCCAGGTTCCCTCCTTATGGTCTACTTTCATGTGCCTACAGGTAGCAGTGTTTGCAGTCTCCTATGTGTAACTGTGGAGTACTCACAGGCACATATGGCTATCTCAGCATGCTATACATAGCCTCAACCGGACAGCTGGAAAGTCTAACATACCACAGATGTCCACACATATACCGATCCAGCAGCCTGTGTGCAGTTTAATAGGCTACAGTGGCTAGAGATGTGACATCCATACCAGGTCACATCACAGGTATGTTGACATGGTGCAGGGGTTGTACACAGTGGTCTGGACAATGATAATGTTAGAGGCCACTTGATAGCATGAGGCCTCACTATGTAGCAGTAATACCCTGTCACAGTACAGGAACATGCCCACACTCACGGGGTCGACAACACTATAACGCACACCCGATAGTGCTGAGGTGAGGACACTTGCCTATGTGGTCATCACCCTCACAGTACTGTGCACCCACACGACGCAACACAGAGAAGGGACATGTACAGGTAGCCAGTACGGCTGAGACCGACGGCATCAACAGGGTAGTTGACTGCATCACCATGAGGGGATGGGATCCTGTGTGTTCCGTATGGTAGCATAAACCCTCACTCCATGCACCAGACAGCCGCACATACACACACACACACACACACACACACACACACACACACACACACACACACACACACACACACACACACACACACACACACACACACACTGTGGAGACCACAACTGTCATACACATATGGATAGCTGATGTGTGTGATACACACACCACACCTGCCTACGTCATGCTTTCCACACTGCAGTATGTACAGATGTCTACAACAGTGTACAGGGGTGTGTCACAATTGGGATGTATTCCCCACCATATGTGGCATATATGATCACACATGCAAACACACATGGCAGTACTGTGAATGATACCCCTGCTATATGATGATACGTCTGACAGACATGCAGTAGTATTGGCCGCATTATGTGTATCAACGCTATGTCCGACAATTGTGCTGCTATATGCACACAGGAGGATGTACATGTTACAGGTGTCGAGTGACATACAGTCGGTAACACCTGACCGCTGTGTAGGTTTTATGTCTTCACCATCAGGTAACAGTAAAATAGCGTACTGTTTGCACATGTAATGGTATGATGACGTGTGACACACCTGTGAGCTGTACCCGGCGAACATCCATCTACACAGGTGGATCACCACTGTACATACACACATCCATCCATACCTGATGTACATCCTACCGTACTCTCAGTATGTCACCATATACAGGTGTCAATGATGGGGCTGCATTGCAACTGCATGTTGTAGTTTGGCACAGATGAGTTACGTACATCAGCTACTGCACATGAATGACAGCTGCATGCACACTACAGTTTGTACATGTGTGTTGGCCCTACATGCCTGTCATGTAGCCATGTTTGTATGCATTGCAATCGGTGGACATGTGTGTTGACATACATAACACTTGGACTGTTGTATGATATGATGGGTGTCATGGGTAACTATTACAGAGGGAATGTGTCCTCAGTCAACATTGCTACCTCATGTACTGTTGACATTCAACAGCCATGGACCCACCTCCCATTTGCGTGCGTATGATTGCTGTAGCCACTTGTCTGCACGGAGGACAGCAAAAGCTATGCTATGTACATATGTGTTGTGTGTGTGGTCCATGCACATATCCACTGCAATTACATGTATGACATATCCGAACATGTGTGTTCGTTGGTGTACAGCGACAGTCATCTGTCACAGCTGTGTAAGACCCAGGGCCCCTGTTATGTCTAGAGCTGACCTGGTTATGTACAGTGGTATCATTGCAATGCATAACACATGATGGAACCCTGTCTGTACATGTGTAGTCTGCACAGTTGCTGTACACTTATGTACAGTCCACTGGTCATGAGTCACACGGTGTTGTGTTGATGTATTGCTGGTCCAACGACATGGTGATGTCTGAGGGCTACATTGTAGACTGCGGTGTGTACCTCTGTGATCTGCACCTGAGACATCTGTGATGGCTCCTGAGTGTGTACTGGTCAATACATGTGAGTGGCCGTCATGTACGTGGGGACAGTAATACCATACTGTGCCCTTCCCTGTTTACTATCCGTGTACATGCAAAACGGCCCTTTGCAACTGCTAAGTGTGTGAGCATGCCCAGTATGCCGTTGTGTAGTTGGACACACATTACATTCCAAACTGTGCCCTTACGTGTTTAGAATCCATGTGCATGCAAGACGGCCCTTTGCAACTGCTACATATGTGAGCATGCCCAGTACGCCATTGTGTAGATGGACACACAGTACATTCCAAAGGGACGTGTGATACTAAGCGTGTGGGCATGGCCAGTGACAACTTGTGTCAGTGATGTGCCTCTGTGTATGGGCATGGCCATTGACATCCTGTATAGCGATGGTGGACATCCAGGCAACAGATGTCCATTTTCAACGTCACAATGGATGCCTACATTGAACACACTGGCTGACTGTCTTGCAGGGTGTACTGTCTGTGGTGCATCCCCTATCTATGTAGTGTTGTTGTAGTGCTCCATAGAAATTTAGTTGCCCCGATCACATCACTGCCGTGTGTTTGTTTACGTCTACCTTGGGACAGTAATATGCTTTCAGACTGCTCACTCTCTATACATTCCCTATCGGCGTCCTTGCCTTTGCAGAAGATGTCACCCACCTAGAAGTATGCCTCTGGCAGTGCTGTGTTCAGTAATCTCGGTAGCGCGTTTTGTAAATGCGTAATGCTGTAGTGTGATAAGGTAGTTAGGTGTATGTTCAACTCCCAGCCCTACCAAGTGTGTGTGTGTGTGTGTGTGTGTGTGTGTGTGTGTGTGTGTGTGTATGTGTTTCCAGCTGCCTGGGGACACAGTAATGCTTTTAGATGCCTCAGACCATGTACATTCCCTATCGGCGTCTTTGCCTTTACGGATGATGTCACCCACCTGGAAGTATGCCTCTGGGTGTGCTGTGTTCAGTAATCTCGGTAGCGCATTCTGTAAATGCATAATGCTGTATTGTGATAACGTAGTTAGGTGTATGTTCGACTCCCAGCCCTGCCAAGTGTGTGTATGTGTGTGTTTCCAGCTGCCTGGGGACATGGTAATGCTTTTAGATGCCTCACATCACATACATTCCCTATCGGCGTCTTTGCCTTTGCAGATGATGTCACCCACCTAGAAGTATGCCTCTGGGTGTTCTGCATTCAGTAATCTTGGTAGCACGTTCTGTAAATGCGTAATGCTGTAGTATGATAAAGTAGTTAGGTGTCTGTTCGACTCTCAGCCCTGCCAAGTGTGTGTGTGTGCGTGTGTGTTTCCAGCTGCCTGGGGACATGGTAATGCTTTTAGACGCCTCACACAACATACATTCCCTATCAGCATCTTTGCCTTTGCAGATGATGTCACCCACCTAGAAGTATGCCTCTCGGAGTGCTGTGTTCAGTAATCTCGTTAGCTCATTATGTAAATGCGTAATGCTGTAGTGTGATAAGGTAGTTAGGTGCATGTTCGACTCCCAACCCTGCCAAGTGTGTGTGTGTTTCCAGCTGTCTGGGGACACGATAATGCTTTTAGACACCTCACACCACGTACATTCCCTATCGGCGTCTTTGCCTTTGCAGATGATGTCACCCATCTAGAAGTATGCCTCTGGGAGTGCTGTGTTCAGTAATCTTGGTAGCGTGTTCTATAAATGCGTAATGCTGTAGTGTGATAAGGTAGTTAGGAGCATGTTTGACTCCCAGCCCTGCCAAGTGTGTGTTTCCAGCTGCCTGGGGACATGGTAATGCTTTTAGATGCCTCACACCACATACATTCCCTATTGGCATTTTTGCCATTGTGGATGATGTCACCCATCTAGAAGTATGCCTCTGGGAGTGCTAAGCTCAGTGATCTCGGTAGCGCGTTCTATAAATGCGTATTGCTGTAGTGTGATAAGGTAGTTAGGTGTATGTTCAATTCCCAACCCTGCCAAGTGTGTGTGTTTCCAGCTGCCTGGGGACATGGTAATGTTTTTAGATGCCTCACACCACACACATTCCTGATCGGCGTCTTTGCCTTTGAGGATGATGTCACCCACCTAGAAGTATGCCTCTGGGAGTGCTGTATTCAGTAATCTTGGTAGCGCGTTCTGTAAATGTGTATTGCTGTAGTGTGATAAGGTACTTAGGTCTGTGTTCTAATTCCAATCCTGCCACGTGTGTGTCTGTATGTGTGTGTGAGAGTTTCCTGCTGCATGACAACAGTACATCGCTTTTACACTATTCACTCTCCGTAGAATCCGTACAGGGTCTTTGCCTTTGATGCTGATGCCAGCAAGCTAGACGTATGCCTGTGTGAATGCTGTGATCTAGTAATCACGGTAGCACATTCTGTACATGCGTAATACTGTAGTGGGATAAGGTAGTTAGGTCTGTGTTCTGATCCCAACCCTGCCAAGTGTGTGTATATCTATTTATATATATGTAATGTAGATAAATATTGATATGTATGTGGATATTAGCACTATTGAATGTGCTGCATTATCTGTACGTGAACACCTTTGATGTATGTAAATCTGCTATGGCTCTGTGATAGTGTACATACTGTGTGCTGTAGTGATCCTGGGTTATAGTTGTGTATTGACCAGTTATTCTGTTGCTGGGTATTACAAGGGACATAGACAACAATGATAGTACAGCATCTTTAAACGGTCGTGTGCACATCTCAGCAACAGTCAGCAATGGTTATTACTTTAGAGGATGAGTATGGCTCATATAACTATGTATTAACTGACACTACTATGCAAATCAGGTTAACATTACTGACTCCCGTTTATCCACAGGTTGTGATACAGATCCCAAGAATGTATGTGTATACATTGACAGGTGCAGGACTGGAATATTGTTGAATGCATGGAGGGGTGCCCATGGCCAGTAATGGTGATCTGTGCAGCCTGGCAGGTACGATCTGTGACTGTCCTACAACCTCCTGTATATGCATGACACATGCTGAAACTGTGTACATGCAGGCACACACACACATGAAACAAACAGCTAGGGCTAACACATACACACTCACATTGCATCAACATTGGGCCATGCAAACACTGTTGTCCCTCACACACACACACACACACATACTTACATGTTGATTGGATTGCTCAATGACAGGCTCTGGAAAAGAAACATCATACTCTGTGCATATGATGACACCTGTGCCACCACCTGTAATGTGTAACATAGATGCAGGAACAGACTAACATGGTGCTGATGCTCAGGGTGTCTTTATAGCACTGTATTAATGTTAAAATGTTGTTAACACAAAGTGTGATATCCTTCTAGGTGTATGTAAGCAGGCATGATGCATTGCAGCTATGACCAGCAATGTAGTATAGTTTACAGCACTGTTGATTCTGAAGATTTAATATCCATCCATGTGCCATTTGACTGACGTGTGTAGTATTGGCAGCATGTGTGTTTCAGAGTGTGCAGTATGTGTGTGATGTGTGTAGTACAGATTTATACATGCTTACAAACGCGTACACTGGCTTACATGACATTACACAGGCTTCAACATGCTTACACTAGCTTACTCATTCTTCAACGCGTGCACACGGACTGACACGCATGCACACATGCTTACTCAGGCTTACAGGTGTGCACAGGCGTGAACACACTGTCAGCAGGTTTGCAAAAAACTTCAGTGATATCCACGGCGTACACCGTCAGTTTCCAGACTGTACCTAGGATAAATCATAACACGCCTCTTCCACTGATGAGTAACTGACAGCAAACATGTGACACATTGCTCCGATAGGATTACAGTGTTTTATACATACACACTCATGATGTCACCTATCGTCTACTCTGATAGTCCCCTTAACCTACTCTTCCACTGCAGTGGCTTGGCCCATATGGCATGACAAATTGTAATTCACTATCCTCAGCATCAATTGCATCGGATTGCCTACTAATGCTTGGTTACATCTCTGACAGAGCGCTTCCACACATAGCAACTAGTACTCAGTAGCCATCTTGTCTTCAGCTTGCCATTCACCTGCATGGCAAACTAACTGTTAACGATAATTACAATTTCTATGTGTATTTTAAATATTTCTCTTGTTTTAAAAGTGCAGCGCGTTGTCGCGCCACTGCTGTACGCTTACACACTGGAGACCGGGGGAGGACAAATAGAGTTTTATTAATTTCTAATGGAAAAATATGCCACTGGCCTTATATTTGGCCAATGGCATGCTTCTTCAACTGAATTCATCCTTTGTTTGCAGCTAACATTGCTCTGTTTAGCTACTTGCAGAATGTAACTCGGTTAACATCCGAGTACGTTTCTGCACATAATTCTACTCTTGCATGGACAGCTTACTGTTTCATGTATCACAGATTTACGTAATTTGCATAGCTTTCACCTACAAATGAGGTAATTTGCATATCCTAACATTGTCCGTGCAACGTTCGGTTTAGGGGCTGTCTTACACGCCCCTACAGGATATTGCTGAATAGCTCGGCAGACATCTTGCCTTACTCTACTCTTCCTCTACTCGTACATGCCGGCCAAGGCTCCATGACCCCTGGCCTAAGCTTTACTGTGTGCTAATATGTCTATTTGTGGAGTATGCATGGCTGTAGGTATGTTTTGACCTGCTACATCTGACATTTCTACAAAGCAGCTCCCACTTTCATCATTTGTAACGGTGACAGCCCTATAGGTGCTATATATACAGCTGTGACATTTGACATGTCAGCACATACCTGCGGTCAGTACTAAACTGACTACTTCAGCGCTTTTCATACCTCCAGATTTTTCTTGTAGTAGTATAGCCGATAATACTGTTTCCTAAAACATGTATCTGTTTCTGATACAAGATATATCATTTTATTACACCACTACACACAAGAAGAAATCACAGGCCAGATGCCATTACATTCCCTTTGCAGGACACACCCGCCAACAGTGTTGTGTTCCTCACAAAAGCCAACAGGTGCTAATCAACACATATTATGCTATCATCTACCTTATGTGTTCGCCGGTATTTGCGTTTTCCATCAGTGGCAGAACTCACATGCGAGTTGACTATCACAGGGCATAAGTATTCATTCACATTTATCGAGGTACATGCTTTTGACTTATACATGTTTTGTCATTTGTCATCCCATCTTTCTTCACACCTGTCCAGCTGATATTACTAGTTCTGTACATTTATTTAGGACAGGGTTACCTTCATACCTCTCAACTGTACACATTTTGGGTAAATGTCCCGAACTTAGACTTATAATGTTGTTCCTTTTTCCATAATATTGTGCCTTTCTGGTAAATTAGTGGCAGGTCATTAAGGACTGTGAGGTTAGATAATAATGACAGACATTAGTAGTTTATAACTAATAACCCTCAAAACATTCATACTAATGAATTATCCATTATTCTATCAACATTCTAACTTTGTCAGGGGAATATTTAACATAGTCCCTATATGTACTTACTTAAATATGCCTTTGTCCAGAAGTCTTATTCTGAAAGGTTGAGAGGTATGGTTACCATCTTATTCGTATGCATGTACGTCCATGATAATCGCTTACATGACACTGATATAAGTCCCAACGTCTTACCCCAATGGTTTACACAATATCCAGTAGATGGGTTCTTCATTTTTGGAAGGTATAGGTGTGTGCTATACCCACATAGGAATATTAATCACTCCCATGGGGCGGACCTAATAAATCTGTGCCAACCAACACCTGTGAACCTAGGACCATTATTGCATACCCATGATTCCCATACCTGACATCCCTCCACTGTAGTCATAAGACATATTTAATGTGAGCGAAAGTATGAAGATACTTCTAAGCACTATCCACTCTCCGCGTATCGGGACATATGTCATACATTCTGTCAACCCATGTATTATTACCCTTGCACAAGCTACTGTTGCATGTACAGCTATAGTGTAGCTGTGGATGTGACTTCCTTTGCATCGATTATTACTGGCCGATGCCTGTAGAGGACCACTTTTTGGAGTCCTGCAAAGGACACCTATATCCATGTTTAAAGAGTAGAACTTGCAGATTTGGCACACTGGCATTTTCCGGGCAATGGTTTGGAAAGCAGCATTGTATTTACCTTTCTTGCATGTCTGTATGTCTATCCATAATACTAAGAAGTAACCTATTTATGTACATGTGTTATATCTACAAGGACAAATGTTTCTATGTTTGCTATGTATATATCGATTAAGTTAATTGTGTGTAAATATATATATATATATATATATATATATATATATATATATATATATATGTCTGTACATTCTTTATTTCATGTATTTATTTAGTTTAAGTCTGTGGATATATATCTATACACAAATATATATATCCATATATAGATATATAAATAAACGTGTAGAAAACAGCATTCATTTGCTATGCTTTGAGTGGATTACACACGCGCAGGCACACTTGCATATCCTTATTGTGAGTTACATATGTTTACTAAGTCTTTGTGCTTACGTGGGCTTTCTTAATTGTGAC
The DNA here is from genome assembly GCF_019279795.1 of Protopterus annectens. Taxonomy (NCBI): domain Eukaryota; kingdom Metazoa; phylum Chordata; order Ceratodontiformes; family Protopteridae; genus Protopterus; species Protopterus annectens. The sequence goes on along the minus strand of NC_056732.1, from coordinate 130,381,072 downwards.
AGTACCAGTACAATATCTGTAATCCGGTTAATGGACATATGCGAAATACACGTTCACCTTTACATATTTAAATATCTTTACAGCACACACGCATTCATTAACTCATATATGCTGTAGTTGTAGCTGAACTGGGACTGCATTCACGTTGGCCAGATGCTGTAACCACTATACTATTGGTGTTCTGACTCATTTATATGCATACCCATAGTACATAGCTACATTAACATACGCCTCATCGCTTCACTTACAACACAGGTATCCATTCTCCTGCTGGGAAAAATGTGGTACTACATATTACACATTCCCTGTTCCCTACTGCTCTGGACCCAAGCTGCATATTTAATCACTCCAAGGATATGCAGAACTCCAAGGCTTATAGTCCTGGCACATACAAGTCTTTGATTGTCAGGGTGTTCATGTGGTGATCTGGGATCTGGGTTTAGGCTTGTCCGGCTGGTGAACGGAACTGCCCTGACCGAGTTCAAATGTCAGACGAAGCACATGGACAGAATTTGTCCATTTTATAGAGGTTTACCTGTGTTAACAGACGCAGGTCTTTCGGCACCTGTCAGCAGCTTTTTATGTTGGCAATACATAATATGGGTGGGGGTGGTTACAATACATAATCCATGGTGAGGGGTGTTCCCATTCACATTTGACTATTTCCTGTATGCATTCATAAGAGGATTATTATTTTGGACATGAATTAACTACAGGTATGCAGTGGTACAGTAAACAAATGTGAAGGTTTGTTACTGTAAATATGTACGGACCTCTGTAATACACTGTTGTTTTCTGGCAAATCAGTAGCTAGTCATTAAAGACTGAAGTCAGAACATAATGACAGACAGTTGAGTTTCAGACTGCATACTCTTCAGGAAATTAATGCCAATGTATAAACTGTTATTCTATCAATTTTCTCAGTTTCTTTACAAATTGTCCATACTTTTGGGCCTTTGTCCCACTTTTATTCACGGCTTTGTCCAGATATCTTGCTCTCAGAGGTTGACAGGTATGGTCGGTCACACCTACACACACATTAAGTGTCCCTCACACAGTAGATCAGGGTTATCCTGTTTATGTCAGTGCCTTCATCACCCTTATACCGTTTGCCACTATGCGAATGTATGCAATATATTTCCGCTAATTCGTGTCGGGACACGTGCATCATGGGCAAGTGTTTGATCCTGGGCAGTAGGTTATGCATGACCACTTAGGGCTGGACAGTGTTGTACACCACTAATGCACATTCCAACTTCTGTGCAGATATCTACAGGACTGGACTTCGTGTCTTCCATTCTAATGTTTACACAGGTTACATATCCCATGAGGGATATCCGAAAATTGTACTGATCCACAACAAGAGGTATACTGAACATCGTTTTGGAGTTATGAAAATGTGCTGAGGTCATGTTCAATTCTGCAACAACCTAGGGTGACACTACCTACTACATATGCGTGGTGGTCACTATGTGTAGCTGTGGCTGCACCACACCAGTAGGCCAAGTGCAGCTGGATTTGGTGGACGTTCAGGTATGGGAGCGGGTTGTGTGATGTGGAGGGGATGCTGGGTAGTCCATTATGCATCCAGGTGTGTTGTATTTGTTATGGCCAGTTCCATCCAGGTGTGTTGCATTTGTCATGGCCAGTTCCATCAGGGCCAATCTGTGGGTATGTGCCGGTGACATATCGATACATTTGTATCGCACATTTCAATATTCATCTGTTTGTGGGATTGTGTTCTACAGTATGGCCTGTCTGGTTGTATTGCAGCTGTTTATACATGTGCTTGTGTTTCTTTCAGCTTCACCCGCTGCTCCCTCATACACCTCCGGCTCTCCTATTCTGCATACGACACAGTATCGCCTTGGAGGATTGTACCATTACCCATCCACCCCACCCACACAGATTCCTCACACCCCATACATCAGTGCTTTGGTTGTTGGCCCATGACATGGCCAGAGTAACACATTGAATACCCTACGTGTGCCTGGTACCTGTATGGTTGTGTGGACTACCCTGCCATGTTTGCTTTCCACATGCTATACCTCACGCACATAGGTACACACCCATACTTCTCTTTCATTACATGTTTGGTATACCCGGGTACTACCCATTTGACTGTGACACATCCTGACAAGTTCGGCTTGTACCGCTGACTTCCGGATTTTGGTGGCCTGTTGTACTCATTGGTAGGATGCCACCTTTTCCTATGTCCAGGATGGGATATATTCCGTACACATATCCGACTGTAGTGGACAACACCTCCCCACAGTCGACGGTAGGGTTGCCACCTTTTCAATTGGCCAAAGTGGGACAATTTTGGTACACACATCACATTTTACAGGCCGACACATACCCACAGTCAGTACACAGGATAGAACTTAGACTTCTTGCCTATATAAAAGCTTATTCTTGTAGTAGTTCAGTTGCTTATTCTGTTTCTTATAACAATTATGTAATTTAGATAGAGAAAACCTGTTTAATGCAACTATTACATAACGTATAGGGAATAATGTTGTCCTATAATCTCAGGACATTTGCCATTGTTACAGGTTTTTGTCAGGACACAACTGCCCAAAGAGGGACTGTCACTTGCAAAGTGGGACAAGTGGTAATCCTAGTCGACTGTATGGATAATACTGTTCCTTTCAGCCTACATGTGTCCTTATTGTTGTGGCTGTTTGTATGCTCCTTCTGTTTCGTTTACATGCTTATTCTATTTCCTATCACATTTGGTATGTGAAATACAGACATACCTTTTGTATGTGACTATTACATGCCTTGAGGGATATAATTCGGACATACGGTTGCTAGATATCTACATTTTTCATGTATTTTGTTATGGACACATCTGCCCAGCTGTGTACCCTCCCTCACATTATGGGTCAGTTGGTAACCCTCACCATTGGGCTGGACGTACCTACTGGCAGATCGCTAACATATGATGCATTTCACTTCCACTTAGTATGGCTATCTACACTGCGTTGGACTACGGCCACACGGTCTTCCATGTCATTTGTTCAAGGGATAGGGACCCATTATTCCCTACCATGCATTTCTGTTTGCTTCGTCACTTTGTGTTCGCAGGTACTTTCTTGCATGCTTTGCATACGTTTCAGTATCCAGGGACACTGACGTGGTTACTATCTTGCAACTTGTTATATGCAAGCATTTTAGGTTGCACATCGACAGCTGCCATTTCCACGCCTCCGTGCGGCACTTTGACACGCCCTATGCACTCGCGCTCCTTTCCTGTGCACGTGGCTGTGTCAGCAGCATGCCTTCATTACTATGCATTTGGCGCTACTGTGCCATCTTCACCCTGCACAGTCAGCACAAGCCTAACGCCGGCCTTGCGCCGAGCTTCATGAATCCCGGGGTATATCTAAATATGACATAACCCTGTTTTTTTTTCTTTCACTTAATATTGCAATTCCTGTTTGTGTTATACTAACTTACCTTTAATTTCTCTAAACTGGCTAAAATTTCTCTAAACGTGAAATCATTGTCATACAAGTAACATGTATTCTTAACCAATGTATTATCATTATGTCTAATTTGGTATAATTATTTAAACTGTAGATGTTATTGTATTATTTTTGAAGACTGCAAAATTATTGTTCTTAAAATATTTTTATTGTACTTTGGAGCTTTTCTCAAAGGGCTTCTGTTGAAAATGGCCACCTGCAAGTCAGACTTTCCCAGTAACCAAATGTCAATAAATAAAATAAATTAAATAAATAAACAAATAAATAAACAAATAAATAATAACATGTACTGGGAGAGACTCATAGGATACGCATTGCATTACAGTGTAAACAACAGTAGTAGAATGCTGAGAAGTAAAACACATACCACTCACATATGACATGACACACTGTTGTGTGGAAACTTGGGAAATGTGCAAGGGTCACAGTACAGTAGCTGCTGAGCTGGGAATTCAAGTGCAAATGATGGTACTGTTAAATGGGCAAAGGAACACAGACATTTGTAGCACACCCTGTACCAAGTTATGATGGCTCCTAAACAGATGAACCGGGATATGGTGGGTATAGCATGCTTTAGCCAATGATCCTTCACCTAAGGAATCTGTGCCATCACCAAGCACTGCCAATTATACCCCTCTGACTCACATCAGACACCATGTGTAGGTGTAAGGATTATGTCCTAAAAATAGGACACTTTTATTTGAGCAGTGTGCACAACCTGTTCTGTCTCTTATACCTGAAAACCACCTTGTATATTTAGTGAGTGTTGCTTCAAAGACACATTGAGTTAAGATGGGCAAAATATGAATTTAGTATATCTGTGCACATATAATATGCCTGGACAAGGAACCTCTATATACTAAGTGACCTCTTAGCCTTCAGGGTAAATGACTTAGATACAGGCATGTTTTATGTTTGCCACCCTGTAGGTTTGTGTATGCTATTATTGAATTGGCTACATGTTCTGGGCATGTGGAAGGATCTATAGGTCACTCTGTAAGCTCTAGCCAGCTGCTGCTGGTATGTCTCTGACATCTGCATTGAGCAGTAAAATCTCCAACATCTGCATTGGTCAGTAGAATCTCTGAAATCTGCATTGGTCAGTAGAAGAATGATGGTATGTCCTTCACAAGAACTTCCAGGCCAGCTATACTTTCAGCTGTGCAGATGTCAGTGGAACTAAATCTATGTGTTGTTGTGTGGTTGTATCACTTTAGCTTTTCTTTCCAGCTTCTTCAGTAAGTACCTGACATCACCATGTGCTTAGTAGGTAACTATTATTCTACTTTGAAATCAAGGTTGTCTTTTTCCTTTTGTGACAGCAGTTACAGGAAGTGCTTGCTGTGAACACCACTTCAATTTAGGTACTGTCCTAACTACAATGTCAATGGCATTAATCTTATATTTGCTGCTGAATGCGGAAGGTGTGGCTTTAAATGTCTGGCTTTTCTTTCCTCTTCTATGTACATATTTTACTGCAATGCCTGTATCAGTACCCTTTTTGTCATTCTGCATTTTCTCATACTAAAGAATATAGTATACATTTGCTGTCCATCCTAAATCATACTATGCTAAACTTTTATTGACAGAGGTTTGGTATATTTATGTTTGAGATTTTTCAGGATAATGCTCACCTATACTGGGGCCAAGGCCTGCCTTGGTCACCATTCTATTTTCTATTCCGAGTTTCATTCAGAGCAAATAGATTTGATTTTACTACTTGTATTTTCAAACACTTCAGTGTTTTGTTATGGTAATACAGGCTCTTGGTTTTAGGAATTTTAATTCTCTTAATGCATACATATCTTACAGCCATTTATTTGCAATCCACCATTTATATGATAGTTTTCAGATCAAAAACTATCTTGTTTTGCACAGAAGTAGAATGTCAATTACAAGGAAAGTGGTTACTGCCCAATCAAGAGCAACATTATTTTTTTTACTTTATAAGAGTTAAATACAAAAAATGTGAATAGTTAAAACTGTAATACTTGGAAATAGCCTCAGTTCTATTTAATCATTCATTTGTGGCAGCATCTTCATTTACATATGATGGCAAGCACTGTATACTGCATCATGGTTAGTAACTTCTCCAACAGTTACCTCAAAACAGTAAAGTCTAAAGTGAAGGTTTGTTACATTAAATCCCACTTCTGTTCTGCCTTTTATTGCCTGATATGGCTGATGCTGATTTATTCTACTCACAGTGCAGTCTAGTGCTCTGCACTGATAAATTATCTGCTTACATACTTCTCAGAATTAAAGTGTAAGTAGACTTTACTTACTACATACTCTTATGGCAGAATAAATCATCCACTTGTTAGTTAAAAACAAAGCTTTTGTCTGTAGCACAATGGGGTCAAATCTACCTACAGTTCAAAATGTATTCTCCTGATTTTATAACTCTCACTAAACAATGAAGTGCCTTTAAACCAGTACCACAAACTTTTTATTATACAATAACCCCCCATTAAAATTCCAAATCATGCACGCTGATTGGCCAGTGTGCCCATTGTAGATACCACAATATACCAATGGAAAAAGGTCCAGTTGCCTGGATTTTTTCCCGTTGGTATTAAGTGCTCAAAAACATCTTTTGTTAACAAACAAAATAAAAAAAAATAAAACGGAGCAACGGAGACTTTCTTTTCTCTGTTGCTTCCATTTCAAACCATTGATGTACTGGATATGTGTGGGACGCAATTCCCATACGCATGCTCAGTACAAACAAGGAAACAATATACCAAACCAGTGGAAGAAAAGTAATGTGCCATTATACAATGACATTATTTAAGAAAAGTACTTTTTTTTTTCTTAAATAATGTCATTGTATAATAACAATAACCGACTCAGTGGTTGTGGTATATTGAAATTTACCCATGGTTGGCTTTATTTAATCACTCGGGCTTTGCATTAATGATTAAACCACACCAACCGTGGGTAAATCTTCAATATACCACACTATGTAATTGGTTATTGCTTTAATAGTTCACTTAGAATTATTATGTGCAAGGGATTTTTTCTTGCATTCTGCTTTTTTTTTGTACATGAATGTTGTCAGATGAGAATGAGATAATTTGTAAAAGTCACTACTGCCAGCAGTGGAAACTGATTTATTTATTTTTATTTATTTGTATTTGTTTCCATGGTTACTGCACTAATCTCGATGGACCATTTGCAGGTGTAGCCAAGGGGCGTAAAATCACATAAGAAATAAACAAAACATATTTACAGATACAAGGATGTGCTAAAAACATATACATATTTAGAGATGCAAGAATATGCTACAACATTTAGTTCAAGAATCTATTTACAATGTCAAAACATGGATGGAAATGTAATTATGCAGTGAAAAAGCATCTTAATGTCAGCTGATTCATTTTTACTAAGTTAAATGCTTTTTTTTCAGGCTATATTAGATTCTTGTTACACCTCTTTAAAAATGAATGCAAGTAATTCTATCAGGATCCATAGCACTTTTGTGATACCAAACCTCCTTGTGTGAGATAAGGCTCAGGGTTGCATCAAAGAGATAAGTTAACATAGCAACAATGATACCAGATAGTCAGGCTTTACTCGATTAGGCTTACTTTAATGTTCAATGCCAAACATTCCCTTTTATCATCACAAACACTGAACTTTGTAAAGGACTACTGCCACAAGTAAACAGAAATGAAGACACACTTTCAAATTATTTAGATTAACATAATATCTACATAACAAAATAATAACATAATAATATCAACTAAATTGTTGCTTGACTTCCATGGTTTCTTATGGAGATTAATGAGATGAATACCTTTTCAAGGCCAGTAAGAGAGAAAGGCATCACAAAAACATGAAGAGCAAGTCACCCAGAACCTAGGATGAGATCCATATGCATTCCTGATTAAAGTGGTTTAGAAACAGATAGGAGTGTGAATGACGTTCACAATGCAAAACAGAGGCAGTCAGTCAACCTTTAGGAAGAAAAGTTGTTTGATTTTTTTTTAACTCATTAATGTATTTTGGCTGTGTGGCACTTGACCCCACATCCTACACCTCGTTGGTGTATGTCTCTAACTTCCACCTGACCTGTGATGAATACTTACAACTTAAGGCTATAGGACTAACAATGAAATCTCTTGTGTTGGGAAGGGTAGGTGGCTGTTGCTCTTCCATTAATCTGTATGTGCCATGAATACTTAGTGTCTTTATGATTATTATTACATGTTCAGAGTTTTCTTTTCCTGCTTATTATTCTACTACAAAATAAAATGTAGCATGTGTTTAACTGTGGAAATTATCTGATAACACATCTCTGTACAGTCCTTGATCCATAAACATAAGAGACGCTAATCATCTGGGTAAGATGAGACATCTTGGCAAAAATAAATTGGTAGAGTCAGCAACTGCATGTACTATTCCTAAATGAAATTACTGCTTGCTCAGCAGCATGAGAACACAGGGGTCACTGACACTGCCAGCAATCATGTTTTGAGTAGTGGTCCTGGGGTAGGAAGGCTGGCAAAGAACAGAAGCAGCCAGCATTATTAGCTTTTAGCACTGATATAAAGCACTTGTACATTCTGAGGGGATCCAGGTAGATATAATGTAAACTAAAAATCCCAGCAGCATTACAGTCCCAGAGGATCCTACTATCTCATAAATATAATCCTGGAGATAAACAAAAAGATGCACAAATGAGAAATTAGTGGTCTCTCTAGGGTATTAGATTTTGTGGGGGGACTAAATTTTGTGTTGTAAAACAGACAATGAGGGGGTTAGATAATGAAACTTATAATGCTATTGTGCTTATATTAAGCAAAATCAAGCAAGGTGGAAATGAACTTATTAATTATGTCTTACTTCAGTATCTTTGGTAGTTGCTCATTTCATCACATTCTGCATTGGAAAGTCCTCGTTTGAAACAATCTGCCTTGCTTTTTGCAGTGGCTGTATTTGTGATATTAAAAGTTCCCTCTGAAAATGGTTATTAATGGCACCGACACCCTAGACTGTTACTATGTATTACAAATTAAGATTAAAGATATTTTATCATCTAGAGCACTTAATAAAATATTTTTGTTACTTTTGTGGCCTTTTACATCAAGAGTTTAGTCCATGATATTAGTAGGCCAGACTTTCAAGAAGTTATGTGCTATCATGCCTGGTTGTCAGAAGCATAGTTCTTGTTGGATGCTGATATGCAAGGTCTGATGCCAGAGTCAGGCACTGCTGTAGGTATTGTAAGTCACAATATAGAGGCAGCCAGACAGCTAGGAAAGGAAAAGATAATGTCTTGTTTTTTAATGAAATCTCTGTACCTTAGTTGAGTCACTGTAACTTTCTTTATTAAAAAGGTTGATGAATTATGTCAGTAACATACTATTAGTAGAACTGTTAGTAGTACTCTTTTCTTTTTTGATTTGGTAAAATTAGCAATGTTACCAGCAGAGAATGCCCCCCACCAGTATTTTTTTATGAAGCAACCATCTTTACCTGTAATCTATGCTCATGCAAAACATATGGCTCCATATGGAAAAAAATAAAAAGACAAACAACCCAAGAGAAGACTAAATCTTGAAAATCATTCCTCTCCTTTCAATTTCTTTTTGAAGGGGGGGCTTATTTATACAAACTCTGAGATGACCATACCACAAAGAAGAGGGACTATTCTAAGAAATGGCATCTCAGACATGGTATTTGAAAGTCTGATCTTTCAGCCATTTAGTCTCTGTTTTTTGGGACTTGGATGAACAGGTACTAACATTTCAAATGTTTATCAATATCTAACATTTCAAATGGCTATATACACACACACACATATATATATATATATATATATATATATATATATATATATATATATATATACGTGCATACATTTTCTTCAAGGAGTATTTTCCTTGATGGAGCTGCTGCTGCTGATTGAAAAGTAACTGTTTAAAGGCCAACCACACCCACAGACTCAAAAAAAATGTTTATTTCATCATGGTTTGGTGTTTCCTACATTTTAACACCACTCTGCGACTATTTAGAGCTTTTTAGATATTTTATATGCAATTTCTGAATCTGACCACATGGGGTCTGGTATCTTGAAATAAATCTGAGTGGTTAGTCTGCCTTTAAGCATCCCAGAATGCATTGTTTGTCACCAAAAATTTGCATCAGATCTACCATGTTTTCCCTAAAGCTCCTGTCAGTGCACTGATTTTACAGGCATTCAATGCTGTGTTATAGTCACCTACTTTTGGTTAAAATTTTATCCTTTTTCAATGACTACTTCAAACACAAGATGTGCAAATACTACAGAACAGAATTGAAAAGTGCATTTTATTGTTCTTTCTTCTTAAAAATGCTAACTTGATTTCTTTTGTAAAGGCTGAAATCTAGTTCTTCAAGGTATCTCCCCTCCCCCTTCACACCTACCTTCCCTAGCTGTCAAAGAGCTAAGGGTAATTTGACCCATTATCTGTATGTGATTGAGAGCTCACAGCAGGTGACCAGATTAATGTACTGTTTTCTTTTCAGCCATTCCTTCCTTACAGTGGGAGACTTTTTTTGTTGTACTCCTGTCAAATTTAGAACCAAGCTCCATAGCACTGGGAATAATCACTGTTTTGAAAACATCAAACTCCCACTTATTTTTCCTTCCTATTTGGTTAAATAGCTAACAAATGATGCACTATAAATACAACAAAAATTTCACAGACTTGCATGACAGCACCCACATGCTTTTTCTAAGTGGTAATTTAAGAAAATTACGGTATTGCATACTTCTTGTAATCTGATGTAGTATTGTTGATTAATTGAGACAGACATCTGCTTCTTATGTAAAAACTACGCATTGTCATTGCACATTTATTCACTTAGTTTTTGCAGCTGTTACTGTGCTTCTGCCTGTACTTTGTCACATATCGGTAGGGCTCTTCAGAAAAGTGAGATTATAGTTTAAGGAAACTTGAATTTCCTTGAACTTGATTAAAGATATTTTGAACAAAAACTGGGTTATTTTGTCTAACAATAAAGATGTTCACAATAAACTAGATGAATGCCCCACAATAGTATGTAAGAAGGGGAGGTGTCTAAAAAATATTTTTGAGACAGACAAACAAGGTGACCAACATTCATTAAATGGTAGTATGAAAAAATGTGCAGCTTGCAACTATTGTCCATTCATTTATGAGGGGAAATAAATTCACTGTTAATAAGGTGCAAGTAAAGTTAAAAAATAAATATGATTGTAATACTTAAAGGGTGGTATATTGTGCTTTGTGTAACAAATGCAGAGGATTCTATATTGGAAAAACTGAGAGAAAATTAAAAAATAGAATATATGAACACTTGAGGGACCTACAAAATAGAAAAGAAACAAATGCCTTAGCCAAACATGTTTTAGAATTTAGTGATCATGCATTCAATTTTTTTATTATTGAAATAATATAATAAAGGGCTAGAGAGGGGTCCCTGGAATCTTGTTTTAGAAAAACAAGAAACATCATGGCAAATCAGGACCAATGCTACAGAATGGCCAGGCTTGAATGAATCTCTGTCTATGACATGTTTTTTTTTAAGTTAAAAGCTTTAGAGAGATAGCTATTTAGTGTAATTATTTATTCATTTTAATTCTATACAGCATGTATTTATGTGAATGAATATAAAGGATGCTAATGTTTTTGTATCAAACAATGACTTTCATTGGATGTTTTATATTGGAGGCATGGTTGTGGTCTACTATAAAATCTCATTCATAAAATGTGATGATATTCTGAGGAAGTTTCTGATTGGACAGATACGAAAGATTTTTTATTCACAAGGACCCGCATTGGTACTGTGTTATTTTTAAAAAATGCTAACTTGATTTCTTTTGTGAAGGCTGAAATCTTTTTCTTCAAGGTATCTCCCCTCCCCCTTCACACCTACCTTCCCTAGCTGTCAAAGAGCTAAGGGTAATTTGACCCATTATATGTATGTGATTGACAGCTCACAGCAGGTGACCAGACTAATGTACTGTTTTTTTCAGCCTTTCCTTCTTTACAGTGGGAGACTTGTTTTGTTGCACAAGGACCAGCATTGGTATTGTGGTAACTACTTTTTTACCTTGGATTAAAGTTTGTTCTTGGGTCTACCTTCTGTTCCTTTTACAAGTTTGTACTGTGTTCTTCGTGGTTGCTGTTTAGATTATAGTTTAACATTTTTGCTAGGTTAAGAGTGGACTGGGCAAGGCAGCTCTGACTTCACACTGTGGGAGGTCCACTGGCTCTTCTATACAGCATGCAAATCAGGCGGGGATTATATCACTTTGGTGGTGGAAACATCCCGGTAGCTAGAGAAAGAGCTCTGGCAGATGTGACTTCATCATTTCAAAGCCAGCTAGAGGTTTTTCAACATGGTTTTCAAAGTGAAAGTAAAACAGTACGGAAAGGTAGGAAGCTTAACAGGGAAAACATTTGAGTGGATTAGTTTTTAAAGCTGTATGGTTGATTTTCTGAGGCTGTATCAATGAACAGGGACTAAAAGAGACAGCAAGTTGAGCAATCTGCTTTAATAACCCATTGTTGTCCTTTAAATAAATAGTGCTGGCATTTAATGTTAGAGATAGTGGTACAGTGGAGAATGGGGAATGTACCCTACTGTAGTACATTCTTGGAGATGAAATATATAATTATCAAGGGGTGAGGTGGATGGAGGGGCAATACCCCTTGCAAAATCATTTGCTTTATTTATTTTATGTCCTTTGCATATCAATGTTTTTTGTAGTTGATGTATTAGCATTGATGGTTTTGTGATTAATTATTCATTCTGTTGATCAATCTTTATGCATCTGTCTATCGAGCTATATACATCTATCTACCTATATATACAAACACGCACACACACACACATATATATATATATATATATATATATATATATATATATATATATATAAACATATATATATATATATATATATATATATATATATATATATAATATAAAACATATATATATATATATATATATATATATATATATATATATATATATATATGTGTGTGTGTGTGTGTGTGTGTGTGTGTGTATACATATATATCCATTCACAATCCTTTTTTCTCATATTTGCACATGGAGTCGGGGTATCGCTTTAACAGTGACAATCATCTCGAGCCATGATTTACACTGCTGGGTGGCTACATACATATATATTTATTTTATTTATGTATTTATTTATATGAGAAAAGTAAGTGTTCTAGGAATGATGTACACCATCAAGGCCACTGTTGAAAGACCTTCCATAAGAAGAAGGTTGGAAATAGAGACAGGTTTAATAGCCTCTGGCCTAGCATTCATAACAGGGTACTGCTGTCAGCAAAGTAAAACTTTATAAAGTTTGCAAATGTTGTTCCTGTATTCAACATGGCAATGTACCCCCTGTAAAGACTGCCTGTGAAGATGTTAGAAGGCTATTTTTTTTATAAATAATTCATCATTTGTAGCATGCTACAATTTGATTTAGACTTTTCCAGTAGTTTATTTACCACTGGACGAAAGTGGCATAAACTTTAAATTACACAATTTCTTTGTATCCTCTCTTTTACTAATCTGAACAACATAATAATCTTATAACATTCACAGAAGAGGATAGTTAGTGTTAACAATGTGAATATGTCTGAATTTCAGACCTAGCATGCTTGAAAAACAAACTGGCGACACCATTTTCATGGTCCAATTATGAGATCATGAAGGAATAATCTTTACACAATTTCTTTTTATCTTCTTTTTCAGTAATCTGAACAACATAATAACAATCTCACAACATTCAGAGAGAAGAGCAATTAGTGTTAGCAATGTGAATATGTCTGGATTTCAGACCTATCATGCTTGAAAAACAAACTGGCAGCACCGGTTATATCGTCAAATTATGGGATCATGGAGGAATAATCTTGTTAAGGAGGTGAAGAAGGTAAAATAATGAGGGAAAAATTATGAAGTTTTATAGGAAGTGTTGAAAATAGCAGTGGCAATGAAGCTGTTTTGGTAAATACTTATTAATACTGGTGTGAAGGCTGCCACCTAACTAGATAATTCTATGCCATTTGTAAATATGAATATATTCCACAGGCTTGGTTTACAAATATAAAGAGAACTACATGTTATAATTAAACTATATGTTGTACTGAGCTTCAAAAATGTTACCATAGTGCACTCTGCTGGGAGAAAGCTGATAAGTCAAGCATTGTATGACTGGTTGATCGCAAGCTCAGAGACAGGATGTCTGGGCCAGGAACATCTTTCTATTGACTTGATTTAAGAGATAATCACTAAGGTTTTACATGTATAATGTCTTTTATTGCTGTGGCTTCCTGGCCAGGTGCAGCTTACTAAGAAATGTAAATTTTGAGTTTCTGTTAGTCTGGGAACTAAAGAAATGATAAAAATGGTGCCCATGGTGGGCAGCCCAAACTGCCCCAACAGAACCTGCCAGTAGCTAGGGAAGCCAGTAGTCCAGGTACATATCCATGACGTAGGGTTAAATGTTTTGAATGCAACCAGTGGGGCCATGTGGCATATAGATGTCCACAGAGGTAAGGTGGGGAACAAAAGGTGAGGGAGCCAGTAAGTGGGAAAGACAAAATGCATACAGTAAGTTGTCTTGAGACAACAGTGGTACCAAACTACCATCCTGCAGATGTCCTGATAGGGAAGTATTTTGATGAAGCAGTACCATGTGTTTATGCAGTTACATGCAGCCAAGCATGGAGACAAGCATGTGGATCTGGTAGCCTGGGAGAGAGACCCAGACAGACTGCACACTTGCAGCCAGGGCTGGTGTGGTGGTTACTTCAGGGAGGGAGCTACTCTGTAGCAGTGAGACTGAAGAGGAGCCACAGCTGCTTGTGGGCACTGATGTTCCCTTGGACAGAGTGACTGCTAGGGCAGAGGTGAGTAGTAGTACCCAAGCTTACAGTGAGGCACCGCTGTAAGAGGAGGCCAGACTTCCTGTGGAAGGGGAGATGGGAAGGGTTACAACTAAATAGCTGAGACAGGTTCAGCTCTCATACCCTACATTACAAGGCCTGAGGCAGGTAGCTAGTGAGGCACTTGATTCTCAAGGGAAGGGGGAATCTGTATATTGGGACAAAGGGTTACTGTATAGAGAGTGGACCCCCTGAGGGAGGGCTAGAAGGTGAGAGGATTAAACAGTTGGCAGTGCCTAGAGCCTACCATCAGGCACTTCTAGCCATAGCCCATGATATTCCTTTTAAAGGTCATATGGGCATAAAGCATACAAAGAGATGTATTATGCAGAAGTTTTATTGGCCTGGAATTTCTAGAGCTGTAACAGGGTACTGCAGGACCTGTGATCAGGGCCAAAAGGTAGGCAAGGCAGGAGACAAGGCGAGAGCTCCTTTGATGCTTTGCTTATGATTGAGGAGCCATTTCAGAGGGTAGCTATGGATATTGTGGGGCCTCTGAGTACCCCAAGTTCCACAGGGAAAAAGTATATCCTAGTGGTAGTAGATTATGCTATGAGATACCCCGAGGCAGTAGCTTTGTCCTCCATTGAGGTGGAAAAGGTGGCAAATGCTTTGTTAGAGGTTTTCAGCAGGGTAGGTTTCCCAAAATAAATACTGACTGACAGAGGTGCCAACTTCATGTCAGACCTGCTGGCTTGTCTGTGGAATTACTGTGGGGTGAAGCACCTAAAGACCACCCCTACCATCCCAGACTAATGGTCTTATTGAGAGGTTAAGCTCTACAATCAAGTCCATGCTATGGGCATTTGCAGACCAGTTTAACAGGGAGTGGGACAGATATTTGCCCCATCTGTTGTTTCCTTACAGAGAGGTTCCCCAGGAATCCACAGGGTTTTTCACCCTTTTAGTTGCTGTATGAGCATAGGGTGAGAAGACCTCTAGACTTAATTCATGATGAGTGGGAAGGTGAGTATGAATCCCACAAGGAGTCTGTTATGGCATTTGTCCAAAACCTCAGGACAAGGCTTAGGGAACTCATGGGCTTGGCCCAGGAGAACTTGGCAGAAGCCCAACAACAGAAAAAGGTCAGGTATGACAGGAATGCTCGAGCAAGAGAGTATGCTGTAGGGCAGCAGGTAATGGTTCTCATTCCTGTCAGACACAACAAGCTGCAAGCAGCTTGGGAGGGACCCTACAAGGTGGTAAGAAAGATAAGTGATGTTAACTATGTGGTGGAACTGCTAGGAAGGATGCAGGAGCACAAATTGTACCATGTTAACATGATTAAACCTCACCATGATAGGAAGGCCCTTGTGCTAAGTATTTGCAGTGGATTGCAGGTGGAGTTTGAGGGAGATCTGGTGACTGATCTCCTTAGTGAGGCTTGGACTGACACCTCAGTGGAAGGGGTAGCAATGTCCCAGCAGCTATCTCCTACTGAGGTTCGAGAAATCTGAGCAGTGTTAGAGGAGTTTGGGGACATGATCACTGGGAAACCAGGATGCACCCACCTGGTGCAGCACCAGGTGGATACAGGACCCCAAAGGCCTATTAGGCAGGCCCCTTACAGGGTGCCTGAGGGAGACAAATAGACTCTGAGGGAGGAGATACAGGAAATGTTAGAACTAGGGGTAATTCAAGAGTCCAGTAGTCCTTGGGCCTCCCCATTGGTGTTGGTGCCAAAGTAGGATGGCAGCACCAAGTTCTGTGTGGAGTACAGGAAATTAAATAGTCACACAGAATCAGATGTTTACCCCATGCTAGGGCAGAAGAGGCCCTAGAGCAGCTGGGTGGGGATAAATATGTTACCACCATTAATCTTACCAAGGGTTACTAGCAGGTGGTGTTGACTCCTAGTGATAGAGAGAGGTCAGCCTTTGTGACTCCTTTTGGTTGTATGAGTTCACAAAGATGCCCTTTGGGATGAAAAATGCCTAGCAACTTTCCAGAGGCCGGTAGACCATATCCTAGCAGGAGTAGGAGGATTTGCCCTTGCTTACCTAGATTACATTGCCATCTACAGCCATTCCTGGCAAGAGCACCTTCAACATGTCAGGGAGGTGCTTGGCAGACTACAGAGGGCAAGGTTGACCATTAAACCAAGCAAAAGTCAGGTGGTTGTGGCAGAGGTCTATTACCTGGGATATAGAGTGGGAGTGGTAAGATCAGGCCAGAACCTGCCAAAAGCGGAAGCCATTCAGGCATGGCCTGCACCTGTTACCAAAAAGCAGGTGAGGTCATTCTTAGGGACAGCAGGGTACTACAGAAAGTTCATCCCCAGTTATAGTACCATAGCTGCTCCCCTCACAGACCTGACAAGGAAAAACAGGCCAGATAAAGTAGTGTGGGCCACGGCATGTGAGCAGGCATTCCAGAAGCTTAAAAAGCTTTGGGAGGACCCCCTGTTAGCCAGTCCAGATTAAAGCAAATAATTTATTGTGCAGGTGGATGCTTTGAGCCATGGGGTGGGGACTCTACTTATCCAGATTCCTTCAGAGGGAGAAGAGCACCCAGTAGTTTATCTCAGTCATAGGCTCCAACCCAGGGAGGAATGCTATGCAACTGTAGAAAAGGAATGTCTAGTCATAGTGTGGGCACTGCAGAAACTTCAGCCTTATCTGTATGGAAGAAAATTCACTCTAGTTACAGATCACAATCCCCTAACATGGTTACACTGACCCAGCCAGCAAAATGCCAAGTTGCTATGATGGATTCTAGGGTTGCAAGCATATGACATGTCAGTGCAGCACCGCAGTGGGATTAGCAATGCCAACACAGAAGGGCTCTCCAGACAGGGAATGGGGTAAGGTATACACAGATAGACCTAACCCTCTCAAGCAATGCTTCTCATGGGTCTCTTGGAAAACTAGCTTGAGTTCTCCAGGGGGAGATATGTGAAGGCTGCCAGCCTAGCTAGAGAGAATTGTTTAAATAATTATATGTCATTTGTAAATATTAATATAATCCACAGGCTTGGTTTACAAATGTAAAGAGAACTATATGTTATGATTAAACTATATGTTGTACTGAGCTTCAAAAAATTAACCACAGTACACTCTGCTGGAAGAAAGCTCATAAGTCAAGCATTGTATGACTGTTTGATCTCAAGCTCAGAGACAGGATGTCTGGGCCAGGAAATTCTTTCTACTGTCTTCATTGAAGAGATAATTACTAACGTGTTACATGTATAATGTCTTTTATTGATGTGGCTTCCTGGCCAGGTGCAGCTTAATAAGAAATGTAAAATTTGAGTTTCTATTAGCCTAGGAACTAAAGAAGTGATAAAAATGATGTAATATGAAATGACAGCAGTACTGGGTGTTTATCAATTTAAGACTTTCTCAGAGAGAAAGATTTGAGCATTTTGGATTTTGTCTGAAGAACAACACTCACCAGCACTTGTTTTGCTCTGTATGTAAGTAGAATTCAGAATAGTGATTTATCTTAGAGATAGATAGAAATAGCCAGATTAGTATAGCTGTTTTCTATATTTATGTCAGACTATTCTACAGTATTATTTGAAAGCATTTCCTGTGATTTCTGAACTATGTTATGTCATTGTGATGAAGTAATAAGATTTGTCTTGTGTTTTTATTATTCAACTGTGGCTGTTTTGTATAGAGATAATTGAAGCTCTTAGAGTACATTGCATATATTTGGTGATACTGTCTATGCCACTCCAATAGCTTTAGCCCTGGGTCACACTTACTATTTGGATAATAATAACATTGCACAGTAGAAGTGGACACCCTTTGGTAAGGGCCTATATAGTAGCTGATAAGAGTAGTTGTTGGCAGTGGATTTCTACCTTATAGCCTGGGCAGAAAGGGGCATAGCTGGAGAACCTGTGCCAGCCTTCCCCAGGAATGTCTGTGTGTTTGTATATAAACCAAATCTCAAAAGTTTGTGTGTGTGTGTGTGTGTGTGTGTGTGTGTGTGTGTGTGTGTGTGTGTGTGTGTGTGTGTGTGTGTGTGTGTGTGTGTGTCAGCTACTTGGGCAGAGACATGAAGCACTGGTTGGACAGAGAGGATACTGGAGGTTTTGGCTTGACTACTTGTCTGGGATCTGAACGCTATAGCTGTGCCAGTGGGAAGTCTTACTGGGGATCTGGAGAGAAAGGGAGAAACCAGCTCCAGACTGACTGTGATCTCTGTGTACTCTTAAGGGAAATTATACTTTACAGTGTGTTGTTGTTATCCTTCCCAATGTGCATGCCCCTCACTGGTGCTAATGGTGAGGATTGAAGCTCCTTGATTACTGGGCCAGCACTTAGCCATCTCAACTGGTATTTATACATCTGTAGAGATGGTGAATTGTCTTACCTAATAGATGATTCTGATTTCTCTGACAAGTGCTGACTGGGTTAGAGGAGGAAGACACGATGGTGAACACAGTGGAAATAGAACTATGTCTGTGCTGAATGCTAATGAGAGATTCTAGGAGAGAGGCATATGCTAATTAGCTATGTGATCTCCTTGGAATCTTCTCCAGGAAGGCATCCATCTACATGGCTGAGTGACTCATGAAATCACTCAGCTGTGTAGATGAGTACATCTGTACCCACCACATCATAGTACTGAAAATAGCCAAAAGGCAGTGTTCAAATGCTTGCTACAATCATGAAATGGAGATTGTGGGTGAATGTGTGGAGATACATTAAATACCCTGGACCAGGAGTACTGTTAAAACAAGTTCTGCAATGGCTCCGACAGTATAACTGGAATCGGGGGTGAGGAGATAAACTGGAACACCAATGAATTCTCTCATAAGTGCCTTAATGGCACCAACAGTAGCACAGGGGTTGCAGGGTGTGGGGACCACCAGGACATAATAGATACATGCCATAATGGTACTTATAGATTCATAGGTTCATATATGTGTACTAGACTAATGATCACTTGAGTCTTTTCAAGCCAAGTCATTTATCTCAAATCTCTGACATGTTTTTGTACCCTTGGTAAGTGTAATCAGGGACTTGGGAGATGGCCCATTTATAGGCTGCCTGTGTCCAATTAGAGAAATAGGTGCCAAGACAGAGATGAATTTCATATTCCCCACCCAGTTGTCCAAGTTATACATGAATTGGGTTAGGGAGGAACTCTGCTTCATATGGATGTGCAGTGTGTTACAGAGAACTGAGATACATACCTGTCTCTCCAGCAGGTCTTGTTTATATCACTGGCAAGGTGCAAGTCTTTAGATTGAGTAATTCTGGTGCTGTTTATTTTGCAGATATACAGGAGCCCATCAGGGTGTGGTTTGACAATGCCTTATACGCCAGGCATAGATTACCGTTTAACAGCCTGTAAGCGATAAAATAAAAGGATAGGGCATTGTAGTCTGCATAAGGCATATTACTTACAGTCTGTTTCATTTAGTGAGGAACCTGTGTGAACATTCAAATTGTTGAATGTGTCTGGTTAGTTACATATAAAAGGGGGCATTGCACTTATGATAGATCTGATGAATGCTGTATACAGTGGAACAATAACCTCCTTGGACCAGATGCCATACCTTTATTTAAGATTTGTACAATATAGAATAATTTCCTCACTACCATAGACACGTTAGTCAGAGGCTAGATTACTGTCTGTGTCTGTCATCAAGTCACTGACTACTGGATCAATTCTTAGAGGTATGTTGTCAATATGATAGACTCCAGGGATGGATGACTTCCTGAAGGATACTATTACACATTTCTTGGCATTTAGTTTTAGTCCATGGCTCTGACACAAGTTATTTGTCCAAGTCAGCCCTTCCTTGAGAACATTAGTGTTGGTAGGGATTCTATGACTTCAGCTATTATGGGGGCAGGTGGAACCACAGGAGTGTAGGGTAGACAGGCTAGAGACAAATAGGGGGACTGTGGAGTGTGTGGTGTGTGTGTGTGTGTGTGTGTGTGTGTGTGTGTGTGTGTGTGTGTGTGTGTGTGTGTTTGTGTTTGTGTTGTGTGTACTTATGTGTGTGGTAGAGGAACTGGGGGGATACCTGAGCAACGGTTTACTACTACAATACGCATATCATCAATGATCTGAGCATTGTGGTAATAAATGTGATTCACAGACATGCTTATTAGTCAATAATGAGGTCTTACCTTGTCACAGCAAACATCTCTTCACACTGTAGGAGCTGGTTCTTCTTAGAAAGAGGGCATGGCTTATGCTGGTCCCTTTAATGAATCCCTGGGAAATATGTACATTTGCAGCCATATATACCAAAAACATGATGAAATATTACCAGAAAAGTACACTGAGTATGTATAAACAACAAAGAAACTTATAGTACATAATAATAGCATTGTGCATGACTAAGAAATGATTAAGGATGTATAGACCATCCATCTCATAGTAAACACAAATTGTAATGTATAAAGGGAATCCATTTGCAGTTAGTAAAATAAAATTAAATATCAAATAAAATCATAATAAAAGTCAAAACAACTTGATGGTGTGAGCAATAATCATCAAATACTATTCTTTTTTCTAGAAAACATGCACACACACACACACACACACACACACACACACACACACACACACACACACACACACACACACACACACACACACACACAGTGACACGAATAGTCCAAGAATCATGCACCAACAGCTATACACTACTTGAGATAAAGTGCAGACAGTTATTTATTTAGTTACTGTCTTAATCACTTATTTATTTTATCCATTTATATTTGTTTAATGGGAAAGTCTGAATAGGAAATAAGCTCATTTTCAGCAGAAGTCCAGGGAGAAAAGTTTCATGGTTAAACACACAATGTAATTACTACAATTTGCAAAACATTTATCAATGCAAAAACATTTATAAGGTTATAAGAGAAACATATCAAGAGTTCAACAATGAATTCTTTGCACTGTACAATACACATATATTAAAGTGAGTGTTCAATAAAAGTCACATAAAGCCAGTTTTGGAATTTCTACTCTAGTATGCATACATTCAAATGAAGGTTTTAAAAAAATGAGTACAAAGACAATTTTGGTGGTTGCACTGTACAATACACATATTTAAATGGATTTTTTATTCAAATACATTATTGGAGATTGTCATGCACTCAAGTAGTGAGGGTATAATAATTATTGCGTGCCAGGGCTTGGCAGACATAAGTGGGAAAAAACAAAGTGAAAGAAAAAGAGAGTGGTATACTGTTGTGTAGTGGAAAAGAAACTTTTATAAGGATAGAAAAGAAGATATGTCAGAGATGAGATAAAGATGAAGTTGTATGAATTATGGGTTTGTGAGGAATATATAGCAGAAGATATGCGGTGGAAAGGATGCTGTGGCCAGAGAGATATGTGTTTGGAATAAGAAATAGATATCTTTCCATTGTGTGATATAACTGTGCCATACAAATACACACACACATACTATATATATATATATATATATATATATATATATATATATATATATATATATATATATTGTAAAACATTTGTAGCACATAAGCGGAAATGTAGGTATTTTTGGTAAAGTCAAAATTCCTGAGTTGTCATCTTTCCTTAATTCCTACTTTTTGTTATGTGAACAATTGGTAATATGTTTTATGAGATTTGGGTCGCATATATGCACACTCGCAACTGTCAGTTGCGAGATTTTTGATAGTAAGCCATATATATATATATATATATATATATATATATATATATATATATATATATGTACTTCACATGATTGAAAACGAAATTCATTTTATTGAGACCACAATACCTAATTTTCAAAATACCGAAAACTAATTTCACTGAGTATTATTATACTGAAAGCTTATAATGCTGAATTTCAAAATTGCTACGAAGGTTTTGCAGGTGAGCAAGCCCCCCTGTAGCCCCCCCCCCCACACCCTCTGCTATTTATATATACAAACTCTGAGATCGCACTACAGTGAAGGGAAATGGTAAATTTCCCGATCCCCAGTATAGTGCGATGTCCGTTCAAAATTATGAGTCCACAAGAGTGAATGCACATTAGCATTCGTTCTTGTGAATTCATCATTTTGAAAATCAATATCACAACAACTTTGAATCTTGCCTTTCACCTTTTCAGGTCACATAACTGACATGCGACATTTTGATGGTAAGGTAAACCTATATATATATATATATATATATATATATATATATATATATATATATATATATATATATGGGGCTACGGACTTTAGTCAAGTAGCCCATATGTCTACCTCTAAAATATTAAGGTAGACAAACTGAGAGTTGAAACTTTTCCACTCATACTATGAACCTCGGTGAAGCACTTAAAAAAATAGCATAGCTTTTTGCAGGGAGCTGTGTCTCCCTCCACATCCACTGTTAATTATATTTACTAACTTTGAGATCACACATTCCCCAGGGAAAGGGAATATTCCTCTACCCAGGGATTGTCAATCTCACACACCTTTTTACTGTCTGCATATATTGACCAAGTGTGGTTGATTAAACAAATATTAACAAACCCACTTTCATCTCTATCTATCTATCTATCTATCTATCTATCTATCTATCTATCTATCTATCTATCTATCTATCTAACTGTCTAAATGTATATGCACACATACTCACAATATTATATTGTAAAATAATATAAAATAATATAATATAATATAATATAATATAAAACAAAATAGAAAAAGAGAGACAACAGCTAATAACTAACAACTGTTTTCATTATTTACGTTTATGTCTAGAGCAAAAACTTAACTTCCAGTTTAATATATATCAAACCAAAAGCAAAGTTAATAAAAGTACTATTTGTGACCAAACAATTTCTCACTTCTTAGCACCTGAAAGCAGAAAAGTTATAGAACAGAGTATTTTACTCCCTCAACTTGAATATGGATTTCCCCTTATAAAATCTGCTTATTACCACTATGTATTTCCTTACAGATAGCTGTGACTTTAATCTGTTGCTTTACTACCCTAACACCTTGAAGGTCATACTACAGCTCAGTCATTGCAAAGGCCACATGGTTCTCAATTCAATAAAGGAATGCCCTTCTACTGTGTTTTATTTCCTTGTATTACTATTACTAATACTAATACTAATACTAATACTAATACTAATACTAATACTACTAATCATAATAATGGAATTATTTACCTTTCTAGATAATAAACTTACCACAAGAGTTGCACAATAACAAATGTTTCATTCTCTCCCATACACCCACTCTCTAAACTCTATTTACAAAATGTTATTTAAGTGACCACTGCTGTTCACTTCTAACACCAGACAATAAGAATACATCCCTTCTACCATCAGAAATCACAATATGTACTCTGAATTCAGATCAGCTTGTAAATGGGATATTATCAAATTTGCCAACTGAAAATCCGCCTTGAAGAACCGCACCCCCCAATGACATTACTCTCCACACTATTTTCTTTTTGAACTCCTAACCATCTTTTTGCTAACAGCCACTTCTCACACACTCATGCCAATTTCTTTTTTCTCCTACTCCCTACAGCTGGTCTTAAGCTGCTGTCAGCTCCTCTCTTCATTTATTGAGTCTGCGAGACCCATCTCAGCCTTACCCAGGCTGAATCTGACTCAGTGAGAAGACAGGGGGTGCTGGTGTAGCATCATACTGCTGACAGGGAGTGAAACTTAATCCTATGCTCCCCCAAAGCAGCCTTGGAAGCTGTGAAATTTCTTCCTCTGGATGGTATGTGAGTACTTTCATACATGTGCAACCTCCTGGCCAAGTGGTATATGGCTCGCAATGTGCAGCTTGACAGACTCATAATGCTGCGATTGTTGCAAACCTAGGCATCTTCCTTCCCCCAGGGATAGGTAAACCAGGATCTACCACCACTTATTCCCATCATCCCCCATCTAGTCCCTCCATCACTTGCTTTACTGAGACACAGGTCATCTTGGATACAGTACGGTCTTTATTCCTTTACACCATGGAGCCAAATACACATTCCAAGTCTTTTCCAATAATTAACTTACTGCTAAATGTGGCATCTTACAAAAAGCCTGCAGTGCTGTTTGAACAATCCTGTGGGCTCCTACTGGTAAATTTTCACATTTTTATAGTGTTAATATTAAAATAAAATACACTTGTGTAAGTAGGCTTACCATAATGGTAAATGTTTTTAGGCTTACCATAATGGTAAATGTTTTAATGAGTCACCATTAGAAAAGCCTAAGGTACATAGATTTTTAAACAAACATGGGTGCTGTGTGCAGGATCACACACAAGTAACTATCCCATCTGCACATGGAAGAGATCAACTTATAGGGTTCTCTAGCTTTTCTCCCATGAAATGCTTTGGTGTTACTGGATCATTTTTAACAAATAAAATTGTGTACTGCTTTTGAACATTTCCTGGTGGATTTTTCATGTGAGAAGGGATAATTGGTTTGCTGTAGAGAACTCTCCTTGTCAATATGCTCTATGTGTAGTTAAGGTATATAGATATTACCCCCTGCACAAGCCAGAGCTTTGGGCACCCTCTGTGTTCTCCAACTGCCAGAAGCATGCAGGCACTCCATATAAAAGGCTGCTAGAGTGCCAAAACTCTTCAAAGCTTTTATTTTGTCTAGGAACCAGGCAAGAGCCCTAAAAGCTTGTGCTTGGAAACAAATGAACTATAACTATATATGAAAGATTGACAGCATGCATGTCCTGGCAACACAAAATAACCAGACAGAAAACATGGAGCTTGAGTGAGGGATGGTTACGGCAATGGTGATTCATTAAAACATGCCTTGTCGTGGTATGTTTACCTACACTGCTGTACAGTGTTCTATGCATGGATCACTGTTGCAGTAGCCCAAGCTCTATGGGTCGATTGCAAAAGTTTAGACAGGAGTAGAAAAAAGGGAGGAGGCCAATCCCTAAGACGATAGCAACCCTTGGAAAATGGCCCTGACAAAGCCTGTTCTGTGACTGCAAATAGAATCCAGATTTAAGTGCTTTGTAAAGCTATGTACAAAGGAGCAAGTTGCTGCTTCTACTTCTAGATTCCATCCATTTCCTTGGACTATAGAAAAGCCAATGCCCATGTTGAATGAGCTGTGCCGCTGCCTGGAGGTGACCTATTATGTTAAGTATAACAAAAAGTAATATCCTGAGACAACCATTTAGAAATAGTTGGTTTTGTCACTAGTTGTCCTTTCTTTTTCCATTTAAAGGAGACAAAGTGGTTAACTTTCTAGAAAGAATGAGTTTTATCTAGGTAGTATCTGTGTTGTCTATCAGCATCCAGAGAGTGAAGAATTTTTCTCTCTTGTTCTTTTGTTCAGAATAGAAGACTGAGAGATGAATAGTTTGATTAAACTCATTTCTGAGGCAGCGTTAGGCATAAAGGTAATATTTGTTCTCAAAGAAATCCTGTCCATGAGAAAAATAAGGTAGGACTGACCTACCATAAGCACTTGCAACTCATTTATTTACCTAGCAGATGTCAGAGCAATAAGTAAAACAGTCTTCCATGTTAGGAAGCTTAAGTCAGCCTCATGAGTTGATTGAAATGGTGACAGAACAAGCTTCTCAAGCACTAAACTGAGATCCCAATGACAAGCCACCTGTTTTTTGTAGGTGGGTGAGTATACAAGACCCCATTTCAACAAACTGTTTTAATTGAACATTGTTATGAAGGGTGGATTTAAGAGCAGACAGGCAGAAATGGCAGCCAAATTTACCCTAACAGAAGTGTATGATAAGCCTTTTGACAGTAACCCATGCAAATAATTAAGAACCAGAGGCAGATGGCCCTGCAAAGGGTCCTGGATCTTTGAATGACACCAATTTGAAAATCTCTTCCACTTACGCATATATGATTTTCAAATAGCAGATTTTATCACCTCCTTTATTAGCTGCTACACCCTCAAAAAAATGTACATAAAAGTTATCAAAATTCTGCTATTGAGGTAGTTAGTAGAGGAGTTTCCAGATCTGTGGTTATCAAGCTTCTCTTGTCTTATATGAGTAAATCCAGTCTGTGGGGAATCCTGTGGTAACCACCTTTGGCCAGATTGAAAAGAAAGGAGACCCGCTGTTGCCTTAGCTAGAAGGGAGTTATCACCACAATTTTGATCTATAGAAGAACTTTCTTAATTAGAGGAAAGGATAGAAAGGCATAAAGGAACAGAATGAGAAAGCATCTATCTTCCAAGCCTGAATGAAAAGAATCCTGTAGCAAAATTTTTTAACTGTCTGTTCTTAAAAGACACAGTGTTAACGTTTCCATGCTTTGGTGTGTGTGTCTTTCCTGGTTCTGCTGAGCTTGATCTGCAATAAAGAATTCCTTTGACATAATGTATGAAGCCTGAAGAGTTAGACAGAGATGACTTGATACCTCCCAAGCTATTCCAGCCAGTCTGCAAAGTGGGTTGGATTTGGTACCCCCACCTTTTTGATTATGTAGAGCATCACTGTGGTGTTGTCTGTGTTCACTTGCAGAGGTTCTGGGGCCCAGAGATGCATCAAAGCCTTTAAAGAACTGATAATAGCCTACATCACCCTGCCATTTATGTGCTTTAGTCTGTCCACTGGTTCCCACAGAGCTTGCACTCTAACCCCTTTTGAAACTGCTCCCCACAACAGATCTGAAACATCCATGATGATTGACTGGAGGAGGGTTGGAAGGAACAGTAGAAGACTTAGACTGCATGCTGTTTGGTCTACCCACCATTCATTCTCCATCTTTACAAATCCTAGAAATGGAATTTAAAAAGTTAAGGGTGTAGATGCTGATTCCAGACTGATCTGACGTGCCAGTGTATTTTCCTTATGCGCAGTTGGGCAAGGGGCAGTATGATTATCATCAGTGCCACATACCATATAACCCTGAGTAACTCCCTTGCAAATGCTTGTCTTGGGCTGAAAAAGTCCAGGAAGAACTGTTGAAAAAATTCTATTTTGTCTGGAGGAAGAAAGGGTCTTCCTAATATTGAGCCCAGGAAACATTCCTGGAAAAGCATTCTTTGAGGCAGGATCACAGAAGACTTTTGCAAATTGATTTGAAAACCCAGACTGAGTGGAAGTTCCTAAACAGTTGTTAGAGACTCATGATGGATGAAAAAAAGTGTATGTAAGTGTAAGACAAATGTACAAATGTGGAAAAATATGAATGCCGCTGAAATGTGCAATAAGCATTGACTGGATCCACACATTTTGTGAATCCCCTTGATGCACTGAAGGGTCCAAATGGTAAAATAGAGACAGTGGTGGCTAGTGACTTAAAAGTAAGGGGGCAGTGTGCAGGAATCAACTAAATAGGTGGGGCTATATTATAATAGGTCAGTGACTATTGCCTGTGATCTCTGCACAATCCAGATTACTTCTTTTTTTTTCACACTTTGACTTTTATGCTCCTCACCACACTTTTAAACACAACCTACAGGCTAAGACTCCAGTGTATTAAGTTTTGAGAAAGTGACTGAGTTAAGCTAGTGGTGGCTGGGGGCAATAGGCGCCTAGAATTCATTGGTTTCTACATTATCTGATGTGCATCTTACAGATATTTTTTACAGCTTTTTGGACTATTGATGGCCTGAACAAAACAATCTTGAGGAAGGATGGAGATGCATTCTCATTTTTTTCAGATGTTCAATAAAATAGTAATTCTCCAATAAAATGAAAAAGCAGATACTAGAAAGGATATGCAAATATTATCTGGAACTAGTGCCTACCTTCCTCCCACCACCCAAAAAAAAAATGAAAAAAGAAAAGATAGTTACCTTCTGTGTAACCCTGTGGTGTTAGATGGGATGAAAGTAAAACTACAGAAGGTGGAGGCATATGTTATACAGCTGAGGGAGTAGATGAAGAAACGAAAGTACATTGATAAAACCCAACATAACCAAGGAGTAAATGCAGACTCCACACAGAAGGCATCACAGCCAAAAACTGAACCACAGAACCAAGTGGTTTTAGATGCAACACTACTAAATCTGGCACTCTTCCAATGACAATGAATATCATGCCTCAACAACCACAGACAGACAGACACTTAATACATGTAGCGTTGATGCCCAAATGCGATGGAAAATGAAAAAAAAAATGATGGCTAGCTTGTTACTTTTAGATCTAATACAACCCCTTCACCACAACTATACAACCATTTTCATCAGAGACAGTCCCCATACTAATCTGTTACTGGTCTATATTAGTTCATTGAAGGTTCACAAATCTCCCTTCATCGATCAAAAAACATTGAATGTTCACTTCACTGAATGTGTTACAAGGGTAAAGTAACTACTTACCCAACATGTTTCTGTGACACACACCAGAGTATTGTAAACCCACCCAGGTGGGGGGGGCTGCACCCTCCACACACCACAACTATATATACCAACTCCGAGATCACATAAGAGTGGAGAAAAGGGCAAATTTCCTTATGCTGGCCTACTAGTTTCTTTCCCTGTGCAAATCCTTCACTGATGTTAATGTTCACTGAAGTGAAGTTCAGTGTTTTTTTCTGATGAATGGAGGTTTGCTGAAGTGAACCTTCAATGAACTAATATAGACCCTCTTGTTACAGTTACATTATTAACTGTAGACCTCATTTATCTGATTGTGTTAAAAATAGAGCCAGTAAAGTACTCCAGATGGTTTCACAAATAGGCCAACTACCTCTACAAATCCAGAATAATGTCTGCTTAAAATGAACAAATATCAAGTGTCCATCACCTTCATCAACAGAAAACCTCTGTATCCAGCAATTAAAGATAATCTTACTCATTACTATATGTACAATGCACACATCAGAATGCAGTAAAATTAAAAAAAAAATGGCTACTGTAATTTTAACCACATGTACACATACAGAAACATGGCTATGAATTACAGTCACCTGTCTGACTGTATAACACACTGAAACTTGTTGAAGCAACCATAATTCAACAACCTCCAATCCAAGAAAAAGTACTTTATTTACTTGGTAACACTCATTAAGTGCTTTTGCTCTTAATAACAGAACTTCATCAGAAACCTGTCTGGCTGTCGTTGTAAACTACAAATGTTTGATTGTGATCAAATGAATGAATAAATGCATAAATGACACACACATATTTTTTTTTCTCATGTCACTACTGTCAGAATATATTGCTTGGCCCACTGCAACCAAATACCTCTCAACCAGACAGATATTCCCTTTAATTACATAGAAAGTTGATAGACTAACAGGGTTGCTTTGCATTACCATGCTTTTTCTGAAGGCTGTTCAGTCTAAAACTCAAGTGTCTGTCATTACTTAGTAAATGCAATCCTCAGTGATTTGCCAGAGCACCACATATTTTACAAGTAAACAGATCAAAATATAAGGCAAAAATCAAAGACATTTGAGGTCTTCTTTGCTCCCATACCTCTTAACATAAATTGTAGACAAAGGCAACAATAAAGAAGGGACAAAGACCCCAAATCAGATACAATTTTAAATAATCCTTATTCAGTTAAAAAGTTGCTAGAGCAAGAGGTTTTCATCAGCAAGCATTTATCAAAGAATAAAGTGTTTTTTTATTGTATCTGCTTTAGTTTCTGAAAAAAAAAAAAACAAAAATATATACTTGTTTTCCCACCTTTCTAAGCTTATATAGTCCAGTTTTCAGGTTAGTGCTGAATTCAGGGCTGTGTTACAAGTTTCTGTGTTTGCCTATACCTTACTTGGATAGAAGGAAGTTTCTCTGTTCACTATGACAGAGGGAGCTTTGAGCAGCCTATCTGTCCCTGGAGGAGTGGTTTCAGCCCAGAAATTAGTAGTTTATTGGCCATTTTAGGCTAATTTCTATCTCTTTAATTTTCCTGTTATAAAACCAGCATTTGCACGGTTTTGAGTGCTGGGCAGTGCCGGTTAGCTAGGGTATAAGTATTTCTGGCTCAACAAAGTCTACTCTTCAATTTTTCCCTTGGAACTAGAAAAACTTTCAACTTAAGCACTCAAACCATTCACTTCTCATCCTGGCACTTGCTCAAAACTCATAGCAAGCCCTAATAAACCTTAGCACTAGACCCCCCCCCTATACTGTAGAGAAGGACAAGGCTCTCTATTCGACCTTACCAGCCAATCAGTAAAACAGTTCACTGTACCTATCCAGGCATGTCCAAAGGGCAGTTTCAGGTGTACTCTCCAGTCCAACTGGTGAATCTGGGCATTATGAAGCAATGTTACAATTGCCTCATGTATACAGACAACCCCCTCCTCCTTCAACCAAACACTAATACATGCGAGAGATGCAATTATACAGCCAAACTGGAGGCTAAGCTCTCTCAACCCAAGACTGGACCAGGCAGTCAAGAGGAGAAGGGAATTACATGCATCATACTACCAGCCTCACATAGACCTATGAAACCAACATTGGCAAAAAACACATAAATACATGAAAACATACTCGGAGGCTCTAAATAAAAATCTGCAAAAGCAACAGAGACCTCTAAAGCAGACATCCAAGCAATCTTCACCCCCCCCCCAAAACAAACCATGAAACACATACTTCACAAAACCAGTGTGCCATGCAATCACAGCCCTTAAGTCAAAATAACATACCCAACACACTAGTAATAGGTGACTCTATAGTCAGGCACACTGACGTCCCACTCACTAGGCTGAAGAAGGAGAAGGTTACTGTTAGTTGCCTGTTGGGTGCCAGGATCTGCTACATAACAAAAGCACTTGGGTCATTCCAGAACAAGTACAAATATGACTCTGTCATTGTCCATGTTGGTGTGAATGACCTGAGCCGTACCTCTCTGGACTACATGGAAAGAGACATGGAGGAGCTCTTTGATCACATAGCCCAAGCCAGTATGATCCTGCTCTCACCAAGAATGATACCACGGTACAGAGAAAAAAATGATCAATTTCAGCAATTGGCTAAGCTTCTGGTGTCATTCAAAGGGGATCCAGTGTCTGTCAGCCTGGGACGACATGCTCGACAAGCCAAACTGCTTCTCTAGAGATGGCTTGCACCAGTCAGCCTTAAGCTTTCAAATACTGGCCAAGGCTCTTGCCACCCCCATAGTGTCCTTTTTAGGCAAGGCTCAAAAGACAAACCCACCACCATAAATAGCACAAGTAACAAAAAATTGAGGGTAATGCTACTCAATGCCAGAAGTCTAAACCTCAAAATGCATGCACTTGAGGCACTCCTCAGTGTGGAGAAAGTTGATATATGTGCAGTAATAGAAACCTGGTTTAAGGCTCCAGAGAGCACCCCAGCACTACCAGGCTACAACTCATACCATACATTTCGACCACAAAACCCAGACCGAAATACAAAAGGCGGGGGAGTATCCATATTCATCAAGGATACCCACACCTCCAGGTTAGTGGCACAGCACGATGCTTCAGAGATCATCTACATGCAACTAGCAACAGGCAAAACTGCTATTCAAATTATAGCTTGCTACAGATCACCCACCATGTCCCAGGACCCCCACTCCACATTCCTGGAAACGCTGAGAAACATAAAGGTCCTACCAAACACCCTGATATTGGGTGATTTCAATTACCCAAACATTAACTGGGAGAACTACTCAAGTACAAACTCCCTTGCCCAACATTTTCTAGAATTTATAAACTCAAACACCCTGGATCAGCTGGTCAACACCCCCACCAGAGGTGACAACATATTGAACCTGGTCATCACCAACATGGGCAACCAGTGTTCCACACAGGACATCAACCCCTCGTTGGTTAGAGCTTACCATAAACTAATCACTCTGAATATCCACATTCAGCCACCAACCCTAGTCAAAGAAACCACCATTAAAAACTTTTCAAAAGCAAACTTCACATTACTTAAGACCGAGGTGGGAAGTTTCAAAGCCCCCATGCTAAACGGTAATGCTGTCCAAGCTGCAAAATCCTTTACTAATGCACTCTACAGGAACCTACAAGAATGCAGGGATTGTGCTATCCCAAACAAAACCAAGACTCACTCCTCCAAGAAAAGGAAACCAGTCTGGTGGACCCCTGCCATATACAAGCTATGCAATAGAAGGAGGCAACTAGTACAGAAAAGAGTAAAACACAAAGAAGGGAAGAAATCCCTGATCAGTATCAGCAAGAAACTACGATCCCTCATTAAATCATGCAAGGCTAGCTTCAAAAGAAAAATTGCCATGGACTCCAAAGATAACCACAAGGCATTCTTTAGCTATGTTAAGAATCTAAGTGGCAATTCTCAGATCTGTTCAGAGTTAGTGCAGAATGGCACAAAATACACTGAACCGACCGATATAGTCAACATCCTGGCAGACAAGTTCAGTGCAAACTTCACCCCCCTCTCACCCCCAAAAGGGCCCATAATTATACCAGAAGAATGTAATGCCCCTGAAATCACAGACACTCAGGTTAAAACAGCCCTCTCCAAAGCCAGAAAGAGAGCATCAATGAGACCGGACAGTGTCCCAGGCTGCATCCTACACAAGCTCAAAGATGAACTAACCCCTCACCTAAACACACTGTTTAAACTCAGCCTCTCCACAGGCTATGTGCCCACAGAGTGGTGCACAGCAACGGTTATTCCACTCCACAAAGGTGGTGCCACAACGGACCCTGGGAACTATCGCCCTATAAGCCTGACTAGCTTGGCCTGCAAAGCTATGGAGTGCATCATCATGGATCTCATTGACAGAGACATTGGAAACCTCCAAACACTGGACCCTACCCAGTTTGGTTTTGTTAAGGGCAGATCGTGCCTCCTAAACCTGGTGGACTTCTTTGAGACAGTTACCAAGGCTATAGATAAGGGAAAGGTGGATGACACAGCTTACCTAGACCTTGCAAAAGCCTTCAACACCATTCCCCACTCAGGTATTATAGACAAGCTCACCAGCCTGAACATAAACACCTACGCCACAAGATGGGTTGCCAACTGGCTCATGGACAGAACTCACATGGTAAGAGTTGCGTGAGCTAGGTCTACTCTAAACCGGTTACAAGTGGCATTCCTCAGGGCTCAGTCCTAGGACCCCTCCTGTTCGGCATATACTTCTCAGAGGTACAGGCAAGCACAGGAGGACTATGGCTGACCAAGTTCACAGATTACTGCAAACTAGGGGCTATAACTGACTCTCCGGCGGACACAGACATCCTCCAAAAGGGTCTCACTGAGACAGATACCTGCTGTCAAAACCATGGCCTCAAGCTAAATGCCAAAATGTGCATAGTCATCCCCTTTGGAAAAAACAAAGTACCCACAAACTATCACATAGGTGGTAGCCCCCTAAATACAGAAGACGTAATAAGGGATCTGGGGACCCAAGTAGATAGTAACCTCTCCTTTGATAATCACATTGCCAAAGTGGTTAGAAAATCTTTCTATGTGGCCCACCTAATCACAAAAGGGTTTGCATCCAGATCGAAAGAGGTCATTGGGTCCCTGTACGCATCACTCATAAGACCCATCATAGAATACAGTGCCCCATTTTGGATGTACCTTACAAGACACCTGCAACAACTTGAAAGACCACAGAAGTAACTCACCAAGAGGATCACTGGCCTCAAGCAAGATGACCTATGCAGCTCGACTGAAGAAACTCCAGCTGTACTTGGCTTCATACCGCCTACTCAGGGGTGATCTCTGCCTGACATACAAGGCCATGTCAAACCCAGAATTGATGGACATGCTCCACCTAAAGAAAACCATATCCCCTCGAGCCACATGCTCCAGGGATCTAATCCTCATCACAAGAATAAATAGGACATGCTGGAGGGATAGATTCCTGTCCCAGAGACTTCCCATCCTCTGGAACAAGATTCCAATCTACATTAGGCAGAGCTCCTCGCTAACTCTCTTCAAGAGAAACCTTGATGACTGGATGGGAAACAGAAAGTTTACCCCAGGGATCACTTCAATGGCTCTGCTGGACAGAGGCACAGGGAACTAATCTAAGGGGATGGCGAAAGTCAACACATTCTGGCTAGGCTTATAAATGCCTTTGGGCAGATAGCCTAGTACCTACCTATGAACCTATGAACCTATAAGAAGTAGAAGCTCTAATATCTGTTTTTATTGACCGAGTGGTAATTTTCAGTAGTTTACTAGAAAATTAACTAGTAAAGTGCAAAATAATGAATAATGTGCCAAAATCAGGCATACTTGAAAAACGTGATCCCTTCTCCATACACATATACCTACATATATGCATAGAGACATAGATATAGATAAATACTACATACACATGGGCAGATGCACACATTTATACATGCGTACAAATGCACACACACACACACACACACACACACACACACACACACACACACACACACACACACACACACACACACACACACACACAAATAAATCAAATACATACCTTCCAATATGTTGGCCTGGTTTACTGGTTGTAAAACAAACAAAAAAGACTTACTCAAATGCTCCTGCCCTAGCTACCTACATTAATGATCTCTTTATCTTTCAGTTTCAGACTGTCTCAGTCAGCTGAGCTAAAAGAAAAGGCCCCTGACTGCTTCTTGCAGCAGCCCCATGAAGCACTTTTATTTTTCTTCTTTTTAACTTGGAGCTTGTCGGAAATCTGTGCTTGTGCATACATGGAGTTATAAGTGCACAAGAGAAAAAGAAAGCTGACTATCATTTTAAATTAAAAATAATAGCTATCATAAAGATACTGACAGTTCTCTTCATTTTTGTTTTGAAACTGGTGAGGCTGCAGCCCAGCAGCCAGTATCATAAGACACTGCTGAATAGAGAACTGATAATGTAAGCCAGGCACAAAAAACTGTTACGAAATGCCTGAAATGCTTGGCAATAGTAATATGATGACGGGCACCTTGTAGCTGCAGCTTTACCAGGAAAGCTAGATGTAGAATCAGAGGTATGAGATTCTGATAGCTCAGTTGTTTCTGTAATTTGTGAATCTTGACAAAGTCTTCAGGAAAGAAAGATCCAGTGCTGACTTTCAGGATCCTTTTGGCTTTGGAACTAGAAATATCCTTGAGAAATTACTTTGGCAAGTAGATTGACAGGCCCTTCTTCTATGACTCCCTGAAATAGCATGGTGGTTAGAATAGAAGGGAAGAGAGAAATTTGGTTCCCTGGATAAGGGGAATCATCTGTGAAGGGAAAAGGACTCCCATTACAAAAAAAAAAAAAAAAAACTGTGGGTTATATTTTGAGCCCAGCTTTCTGAAAGCATTTGA
This sequence comes from Protopterus annectens, assembly GCF_019279795.1. Classification (NCBI taxonomy): domain Eukaryota; kingdom Metazoa; phylum Chordata; order Ceratodontiformes; family Protopteridae; genus Protopterus; species Protopterus annectens. The sequence continues at coordinate 130,345,506 of NC_056732.1, read as the reverse complement.
TACCAAAAAGGAAGATGAATTCTCAGGAAGATAGAAAAGTTGCCATGGTGGTGTGGCTGGGAGCCTGAAATAACTGAGTCATGCTCATTGACAGGGATGTTCTTGATCTTTGGAGACTTTTCCTTTGATTTTTTGAATTTCCTTTACATTGTTTTTTGAAACCCTAAACTAGAAGAAAGGTGTTGAAAAATCTGAGTCACTCCTTGAATCTGTTTTCCCTTTTCATCACATTTCTGAAGCACTTCAGCTGCAGAAGGGCCAAACTGAGTGTCTTTACTTAATGCAGAATTTAAAATCTCAGTATCTGGTGTTCCTGCCTAGTACCTCAGCCACATGAAGCTCTGAAGTAAAGCAAGTAGCAACTCCATTCTAGTCATGTCTTTTCTTATATATGGCATTGAAATTCTGGAGACACTTGGAAGGAAAGCTGGCCTTAAAGGAAAACTCTGCCCTTTCGTACAGTTTAACTCAATCCTTAGTTTTTTTTCTCCTGACAGTATGGTTCCAGTATTGTGTAGGTACCAGAAAATGACTTGTACTTATTAAAATTTTATTTCCTTGCATTGGAATCAAAGAAAGGGAAAGCCCATTTACTTTTTTAAAGCTTAACTTCTCACATACTTTGCAGAGTAATTCATTTCTGCCTGCATGACATAATCACAGACACTGTTAAATCTGTAGTTTACCCTGTCAGGTATGGCTGTCAATCTTAGATGGGCAATTAATTATGTTAATGTCAGGAACACAGCAGCTGATATAAAAAAGACAGAAAGCTGTCAAACTGTTTTCCACTGTTTTTATTTCAGAGAGGAGAACTTAAAGGGACAATCCCAGCGTTTAAAATTCGGGTCCACTCTAAAGCAGAGCAAAGTAATGCCCACTCAACCGTATCACTCAAATTCCCACCCACAGTGTCAAACCATGGTGGTGGTGCTGCGGTAGCGTTGTCACCTCACAATAAGACGTTGTCCTGTTTGATTCTCAGCTAAAGTGTCTTCTGTGTGGAAACATGCGTGAATGGGCGTGCCTTCGTTGAAGGTTGTACGTCAGGGCTGGCAACTCGGTACATAAAAATCTACTGCCAATCATTAGCGGACCGGAGTTCCACTGTGGCAACCCCCTAACCAGGAAAAGCTGAAAGATACAACATACAACAAGTGTCAATTAGCTTGGAAACATCCTGTATGGCTTCAGTTCCAATCATGGTTTGGCTCCTAACCGCACCTGCACTTTAACTTTGTGTTCCTGTCTCGGTGCTATAGGACTTAAAATCTGTGATGTTTCTCACATATGTTATGTTGGTTAACCATATTTTTTATTCTTTTTCTATTTACGTGCCGATATGTTGAACTGTATCCCCAAGAGGCAGTTTCACTTATACTTGCTGAATGGTCCCATTCTGCTGTTTGCATTGAATACAATGTTTTTCAGCCGTGTTTCTTAACTGTGATAACTTTTGAAGAATGTCCATGATTTTTGCTTATTTTCCCATGTCTGTTTAGCATTAAATTGTGCGTTTTAAGCAAATCAGAGTTGAATCTTAAAGAACTGTAGTTGGGCAATACGTGCATTTGTATTTCCGACTTCGTACCCTTCAATAAATTCATGCTTATGTAGAAACTTTAATTCTATGAACTAAGTTTGTAAAAGTAATATTTAAAAAAAGTCTTCATTTCTATATATGGCTTTGTCTAGGTTTCTTGCTCTAAGAAGTTAAGAGGTATGCTTCCAGCATTCATGTCACATGCAAAATCCTACCTCTCATGAGTATTCCTTCTCTGCTACTATGTTAGGCTTTTAGGTTAATAAATAAAATCTTTCCCTCTTTTAATTCTGTTGCCAAGCTTCCCTTGCCAGCCACCACTAGTTTAGGCTTTGTTTAGATTTGTGCTCTAAGCACATCAGAAGAGCTGTTGGCAAGCAGAAGGAACTCTGCATAACACCTGCCATCTGTCTGTTGTCTTCCACGCACGACTGTTACACTTGCAAACTAGCTACATTCAGATCACCACTACCTGGGTCAGATGTTTCATTAATGTGTTTATCAACTGCTCCTGCCGCTAACAGCTAGAATGATCTTTTTTTTAGAATTATCTTTTTAGAATGATTGTTCATTGGGGATTGTTTCTATAGTAACCAGAATGAACGATCGTTCTAAAACGCAAAGTTTTACCGGCAGGAACAGTTAAAAAGCACTTAGTAATGAAACATTGGTCCGAGTTGCAGTTATTCATTCCTAGTGAACTGCATTGTGTTTGTTACAACCTGATGGTAAAGGAGATGGTAAAAAGCTGTAGATGAGGGAAATTACATTCCAATATAATGGCATTCAATGATTACTATTAGCATGCTGTAGTGTTAAGTTTCCCCAATTTCTTTAAGTGATCTGATTTGCTTTCACTGTGGATCGTGGACTAAACTTTGGTTCATTTTAATTCTTGGATTTTTTATTGTCACCAGTGCATAATTGTGCACATCTTCACAGCTATTCTGCAGCTTCATTTGTTTTGCTGGAGCATAGTGAACACAGCAAAATATGCCTGTATGTTGTCACTTTACTGTGTTGTTGTAAGCATATAAGTTTTCAGGTCTTCTGATGAATAACTCCCTATTTCGTACTTTGTACTTTCACAGTCCAGTCTTTGATGGAACTGCTTTTTACTATTACAATGAAGGTGAATAAACGGCAGTCATATTTTGCTTAATTTTCATGGTACTGTGTTATTTTGCTAATTTGATCTACTTAACAGATTTTGGAACAGAGGTTTTCACATTACCACAGTACTAATCAAACCTGACAATGAATTTACCACCCAAAACCAGGAAATAAAAGTCACCAATCAAATGTAACGGTTTCAGTGATTTATTTGCATTTGATTTCAGGAATAATAAAGGTGCAGTTTTGTGAAACTACAGCTTTTGTTGAGTTTTCATTTTAAAAGAGTGTGAATTTTTGAGGTTCCATATCCATTTGTTAATGCTATAGAAGGGATATTTGTAATGTCAAATGTAACTTAAACAGTTGATTTTAAGCTTGGTTAATATTGATAAATTTTTTCATTTCCTGTTGTCAAAGTTTTTTTCTAGTGACCTCAACTGAAAGATTTGTTTGGCATATGCATTTGCTTGACTATATGTTGCTTTTTATTTTTGGTATATGTAGCATTTGCACTGACATTCTAACAACTGCCTGGCCCTTCCTTTGATTACAGATTAGGAAATAGAGTTTAATTATCAGAACAGTTGATTACACCTGTTTTTATGTCATCTGTGATCTTGCTGGCTATGCATTCATAATTTTGTAGCGGGTTACTTTAAATTGATGGCTATTTTATTTTATTTTATTTTTTTATTTTACATTTGTTTCATAGTTTATTTTGTGAACTGACCTATACAGACTTTGAGAAAACAGAACCCTGACAGATTTCTACTCTGAGGTCACCTGCCTGATGCCTATTGATGGGCTTATGTTTGCTTCTTTGACTACTGTAGATTTATACAACCAGCACTGAATCTAATCATCAGAAGGCCATTTTAGACAGGTTGATGGGACATTTATTAAAGTTTCAAGGGTTATTTTATTCTTACAATAATTATGGTCATCTGCTGGTTCTAGGATGTCCAAAGTAGATATTTGGTTCAAGGAATTTGTTGAAATAAAATAATCTGTTCCATCCTGACTTACTGAATCAGCACATTTTTTTTTTCAGTTTTTGAGATTTTTCTGAGGGTGGGTTTGTATTTGCCATTTTCATCATTTTTGTTATGTTTTTACTGCGTCATTTCATTTTGTTTCCTTACAGTCTATGTCCTGTGTTATTTTAATTTCTGTGAAAGGTTTAGCTCTATGAGTCTCATTCACCCTGGGTAACCTTTATTGTTAAGCTTTTTAGTTTTGTTACATCTTTTGAATTATTTTGCCATTAAATATTTTTAATAATGTTTGGGAAATTGCTTGTGTATTTTTGCTGCAATAAGATTCTACTATTCTGGGGCATCCGGCTTGGCCTGTGTCCATTTGATTTTTTGCTACTCTCCCATATTTACAGGTTACTAGGTATGGTAGGAGACATCATGAATTCTGTCAGCATGACGATCACCACCCAAAGCTGAAATGCTACCATAACAAGGACCTGGCCTGGCTGGTTGCGGTACATTGGAAATTAGGTCATCATTTCCAACATTTAGGTAGGACCTCTCTCCTGGGGGTCCTGTCCAGGACATTGGACTATGCCATTAAATGTAAGGTTGATGCAGAATCAGTTGGACATATTTCTGACTTTTTTTTCTGCTGACTTGGTATTTGTTCTGTAAAGCAGGCTGTATAAAATTCAGAACCCTGTCTAGCAGCATCCAACCCCCATGTCTTAATGCCATTTACAACCCTAGCCAGAGTAATATTGTCAATAGTAGTAAAGTCTGCATCTGAGCTTCCAGTGCAGCTGATATGCATCAGTAATGCAAACACTTTTGGAGGAATCTTGTGTGGCATCCACCTGCATACTTGGGAGAATTTCTGTAAGAAGATTTGACTCACAAGCACTGGCTTATTGCATCAGTGACATAGCTGGTTAATAACTAGTGATTTCAGTACCCGAGGCAATGCCAATATTCATAAACTCACTGTGGAACTCCTCTGTCATTAGGCAAGTTGTATCTTTGCTCAATCATTTGCTGATGATACCCACAAATCTAGATGCATTTTGCACTTGTTCTTCCAAAGGTGTCTTGAGAGTAGCACATTAGTGGTTGAAGCCATGTCATGGTCTCATTATTACTTAGTTCATTTCAGACTTGGGCTTCTAACAGTATTGTCCACCATTATTAAATGGGTCCACCATAGGGTTTATACAAAATATTAATAGCAGCTGTTAGAAGGAGTCAGTGCTGATGATCCAAACGGTTGAGTCAGTGCCTATGGCACTTGGTAGGGGTGGAGGTTGGTATAATTGTGAAGGTGTTTACCACACACACACATACACACACACACACACACATGAGTTACAGGGTTTGATTCTCACCTCTGAAACTTAAATTGGCTAGAGTTAAAATGGCCGTCAAAGGCAGCTAGCCTAATACTTAACTATGGCTGCAGCATGTGCTGTAGATTCTGTTGATCCAGACAGTGTCTGTCTTACATCTTCCACTTAATGCGGTTTGACCAGAAGCATTGAGAAATGAAAAGAAAGGGTGGATTGAACACTGGTAGACAATATGTTTGCCCAAAGATACTTGGTTTAGATGTACATTATTCTACACATAATACACAAATATCACACAAGAAGACATTTTTGTCTTGTGAGATTTATGCTACATCTTGCCATCTTGCTGCAGTCTTCTGAGTCACAGACAGGCTTCCAGTGTAATGTGCCCCATGCAGCTGTCCCAGGCATCTGCCCTGCAGAGTCTGAGTCATTCGATTTTGAGAGGGTTATGACTCCAGTTGTATGTTGCACACAGTCTCTTGTGGGCTGAATCATCGTTTCTAGGAATTTGGTTAAAATTTGCCTCGTATCACAGTTATCCCCTTAGCTGTCCAGTCCTCACTGGCAATGTGAGCTTCATTATCTTCATTAAGTCATATACTTAAGAAAACACTATTGGATCTGGACAGGTTGAAATATTACTGTCATGTCTCAAATATTCCTTTTATAGTTAAAGTTATTCACAGGGTGGTGCATAGTCGGATGTTTTCTATTTCTCATCCCATGAAGTCTTAAGATCTAAACACAGCACTTAGAAAACTACAATGTGGGAGGTCATTAACCTTCTAAAAGGTGAGAGAACAACATCTGTATTCCATCCCAGTCCTCTTTCTTGTCTTTGGGGCTTTTGATACTGAGGACTACAGCATTCTGACTGAGTACTTAAAATCATATTGTGGCATTTCTGGCATCATTGCTGAGCAGTTTGCCTCTTATATATTTTTTTAATTTTTTTTTTTTTGCATTGCACTGCACCTACGCAGCTGGTCATTGGCTGCCTCCAGTACCTTCCCACATCCCCAGGGTCTACTCGTCTCTCCTGAACATTCTAGACTTATTCTGACACATGCTTGAGGCCTGTGCAGAGGATGAGGCATCCTGCTGCAGCTTCATATTGTTGCTGGGAGAAGAGTTTAATTTACACCCTAACTTCTCATTACCATTCGCACACATGCACCCAGTGACACGTCGTCTGACATGCAGTGACATGTAGCCTTCAGTCCCATCTCTGTGGCGACTCAGATAATGTCCCCCACCTAATCCCATTTAGCACAACACCCCTGTTGCATGTCCCCTGCCTCTTTCAGAGCTCTGATATAAATGGCATTGTTGCATATGCCCTCCCTGCTAGGATATGATGCCCGTCCTTCTCATGCTGCACCTCAGTGCTTTAGCCACTAATTAAACCTGAGCTGCCAGAGCCATAGTGCAGCTTTATGCCATGGTGCAGCTTTTGACTCTTACATTTGGGTTGCACATACAGCAGGTGGTTTCCAGAGGTAATTCCTCCAATACTCATTGTTTTGAATACAGGATACTACAGAGATCAAATGCTGGGACCTCATGTTCACAGTGTACAAGCAGACATTTAGGCAGTCCTGTGAGAAAGTTATTCATTATTAATCTGATGCTGAAAATATTCTGCTGTACTTCTCTTTACTCGATAATCTCTCTTGAAGATTGCTTGGAGTCTATCCTTCGATAAAGGGCATAAACTCAACTAAAGCTTATAATACAGCTAACCCAAAGCTACTGTTGACACATGCCTCCATTCAACATTCAAACTGCCCTCTTCTTCTATCCCCCCTTATTGTATATGGGAAGGATAAATTCCAGTTTTTATCATCTGTCAGATATCCTGGCATGATTCTTGATGACAGCCCGATACCCAAAGATAATGTGCCAGCCATCACAAAGTCATCATATGATCATCTTAATAATATTACCCTAATCCAGAATATTTTTTCCATTGTTGGCTTTCCTGAAGGTGGAGCATGTGACAGCATCACATGTCTTGTTGAGTTGTAATGCCATTTAACCTTGAGCTTACTGATAGTGGTGTTGCATGGCTGTAGCTGGTTTGTAACTAGGCTTTAGGTCATAACACATCATGCATTTGTTGCAGGATATGAAATGGCTACCAGTTGCTGCACAGATGATTTTTTTTTAAGATAACTTACATTAGATCCCGTATATTAACCTTCAGAGCCCTACACAACCAGTCTTCTCTCAATTTAAAGGATCTGTCAGTGGCCTATTTCTTATCAAGGTCTTTCAGCTCAGCAAGTGAGGGCTTGTTACCTCTACTGAAGGCTTTCTCACCCTGTACCACCTTACTTAAGTGTGTTAACATTTTCCCCTTGTGTACATCAGATACCCAAGATAAGATGCTAACTGAACCTAGGTTGTGTGGGCCATAGTGAGGGCTTTTACTCTGCATGCAATGGTACAACTTTTGACTCTTACATTTTGGGTCACACAGCAGTTAGTTTCTGGAGATGAGCCTTCACTTGCTTGCTTGGTCTTTTAAAATGAGCTACTTTCATTTATATGGGTATGTGAGTCCTTTAAATACCAGACATTCATCAGTTTAAATCTATAAACAGAGCTCCCTTTCAACATTTAATAATGTATTTTAATGTATTTAAATATTTACTTATTGAAATATATTCCTATATTTACTAATGTACTTACTGGAATATATTTGATCTAACCTGGCAATATGTATGATGCTTTGTTGTAATCATTCAAATAGTTCAATAAATAAAATAAACACATTCCATCCTGTCTGCACACCCTTCTGTATTGTTTTGCATATCTTTGATTCATTACCACAAGGGCATAGATTTTTCTTCCTGCACTTTTACAATATTGCTTACTTTAGTTGGTACTAGGCTATGAACCCTAGGGCCTATACAAGCCTATCCATAACAATTCCCTGGCTATTTCTTCCCACAATATTTACTTCCCTGTACCCCTGTCTAGCAGGGTGACTGACATGATCCTTGGGGTGAATTTCCTATTTCCCATCCAATCGACAAGGTTTCTTTTCAAGAGGGCCAAAGAGGTGCTCTGCTTGACATGTATGGGTAGTCTAGTGCAGATTCTGGGGAGTCTCTGGGTCAGGAGCCTATCCCTCCAGCATATTTTGTTCATTGTGATGACAAGGTTTAGATCCCTGTAGCATGTGGCTCTGAGGGATTGGGATTTCTTTAAGTGTAGCATGTCCAACAGCTCTGGGTTTGACATGGCCTTGTATGTTAAGCAGAAATCGCCTCTGAGTAGATGATATGAGACAGAGTATAGCTGGAGTTTTTTTAGACGGTCAGCATAGGGAATCTGCTTTAGGCCTGTGATTATTTTAGTGAGGTTTTTCTGCAGCCTTTCCAGTCATTACACATGTCTTGAGAGGTACATGCCAAATGGGGCATTGTATTCTATAATGGGTCTAATGAGGGATGAGTAGAGTGGGACAATGACCTTCTTTTTTCTGGATGAAAATCCCTTAGTGATGAGGTGTGCCACACAGAAGGATTTCTTGATTGTTGTAACGATGTGGTTATCGAAGGTGAGACAACTGACCACCTATGTCTCTAAGTCTCTTATCACACTTTCTGTGTTTAGTGTATTGCCACCTATGTAGCACTTCATGGGTACATGTTTTTTTCCCAAAGGGGATAACTATACATTTCTTGGCATTGAGCTTGAGCCCATAATTCTGGCACCAAGCATCTGTTTCTGTAAGGCCCTTTTGTAGAATATCCACATCATTTGGGTCTTCAATAATGGCTCCCAGTTTGCAGTGATCTGCAAACTTTGTTAGCCAGAGTCCCTAAGTGTTGGC
>NC_056732.1:130319177-130331677 GCF_019279795.1 Protopterus annectens | reverse complement strand
CAGTCCCACATAGACCTACCACGACTGCAAACCAAACACATAAAAACACAAAGACATACTCGGAGGCTCTAATAAAAAACTTACCAAAACAACAGAGGCTCCCAAAGCAGACATCCAAAAATCCACTACCTCAAAACAAAACACATGCAACACATACTTCAATAAATCAGTGTGTCAATCAATCACAGCCCTTAAGGCCAAACACCATGCCTGATACACTAGTAATAGGTGACTCTATAGTCAGATGCACTGATGTCCCGCTTACCAGGCTGAACAAGGAGAGGGTGACTGTGAGTTGCCTATCGGGAGCTAGGATCCACCACATAACACACGCACTCAGGTCACTCCAAAGCAAGTACAAATATGACTCCGTCATTGCCCATGCTGGCGTGAATGACCTGAGACGTACCTCCCTGGACTACATGAAAAGAGACATAGAGGAGCTCTCTGATTATGTAGCCCAGGCTGGTATGACCCTGACCCTGAGCAGCATCTTGCCCTCACCAAGAATGATGCCACAATACAAAGACAAGATGATCAGCTTTAATAATTGTCTCAAGTGCTGGTGTCATTCTAAGGGGATCCAATGTCTGTCTGCCTGGGATGACATGTTGGACAAGCCACGCTGCTTCGCAAGGGATGGCTTGCACCTGTCACCACTGGACTTCCGGATATTGGCTAAGGCTCTTGCCACCCCCATAGTGCCTTTTTTAGGCAAGGCTCAAAAGACAAACCCACCTCCTTAGAAAACAAAAATGGAAAAAAACTAAGGGTAATGCTGCTCAACACCAGAAGTCTAAATCTCAAGATGCAGGCACTCGATGCACTCCTCAGTATGGAGAACATTGACATCTGTGCAGTAACTGAAACCTGGTTCAAGGCTCCTGAGAGCACCCCAGCACTACCAGGCTATACCTCGTATCATGCTTTTTGGCCCCAAAACCCAGGCCGAACCACAAAGGGAGGGGGAGTGTCCATATTCATCAAGGACACCCACACCTCCAGGTTAGTAGCAACACATGAAGCATCGTAGACCATACAGGTGCAACTAACCATAGGCAAAACTGCTATACAACTGGTAGCATGTTACAGACCACCCTCCCAATCTCAGGAACCCCACTCAGCCTTCCTGAAGACATTGGAGGATATGAATGTATCACAAAATACCATCATACTGGGAGACTTCAACTACCCTAACATAGATTGGGTACATTATTCTAGCCCTAACACCCTAGCCCAAAGGTTCCTGGAATTCATAAATGCAAATGCACTGGAACAACTAGTCACCTCTCCCACTAGGGGAGATAATATACTAGACCTGATCATCACAAACATGGGGATAAAATGCTCCACACCGGAGGTATACCCCTCACTAGTGAGATCTGACCACAAACTAATCACCCTGGATATACATATCCCACCTCCACCCCCAGCACAAAAGACCACAGTGAAACATTTCTCAAAAGCAGACTTCACTCATCTTAAGACTGAGATGGTATCCTTTAAGCCCACTGGGCCAGTGGATACCACATCCCACAATGCTGAATCCTTCACAAATGCTTTCTATGGACATCTCCAAGAATGCATGGATCATGCAATCCCAAATAAATCCAAGTCCCTCTCCACCAAAGGCAAGCGTCCTGTCTGGTGGACCTCAGTCATTAACAAATTGTATAACAAAAGAAGGAAGCTAGTGCATGACAGAGCAAAATCCCATAAAGGGAAGACATCTCTGATCAACACTAGCAGAAAACTACGTTCTCTCATAAAAACTTCCAAGGCCAACTTTGAGAGAAAAATCGCTAAGGACACTAAAGATAACCACAAAGCCTTCTTCAGCTATGTTAGAAACCTGGGCGGAAACCCTGAGATATGCTCAGAGTTAGTTCACAACAACAAAAAATACATGGAACCCACAGATATTGCCAACATTCTGGCTGACAGGTTCAGTGCAAATTTCTCCCCTCCCTCACCCTCAAAAGAAGAAATACTTATCCCAGCTGAATGTAATCTCCCTGTCATCTCAGATGTCCAGGTGAGAGCCTCCCTCAGCAAAGCTAAAAACACAGCATCAATGGGACCGGACGGTATCCCGGGTTGTGTGCTATGTGAACTCCAAGAGGAGCTAAACCCGCACATAAAAATGCTATTTAACCTTAGCCTTACTACAGAATATGTACCTGAACACTGGCGTACAGCAACAGTGGTCCCACTCCACAAAGGGGGTACCTCTACAGACCCTGGGAACTACCGCCCCATAACCTTAATCAGCCTGGTCTGCAAAGGTATGGAAAGAATCATTATGGAACTCATAAACAGAGACACTGGGGACCTACAGACACTTGACCCCACCCAGGTTGGCTTTGTAAAGGGCAGATCCTGCCTTTTGAACCTGGTTGACTTTTTCAAAACAGTCACTAGAGCCATTGATGAGGGCAAAGTAGTCCATACAGCCTACTTGAACTTGGCTAAAGCCTTCGGCACAATACCCCACTCAGGCATCATAGATAAGCTCAACAGCTTAAATGTAAACCCTTATGTCACTAGATGGGTTGCAAACTGACTAAAGGACAGAACCCATAAAGTTAAAATCGCTGGAGCAATGTCAGACTCAAAGCCAGTCACAAGTGGTGTCTCACAGGGATCTGTCCTGGGACCCCTCTTGTTCGGCATTTATTTCTCAGATGTTAAAGCAAACATGGGAGGGTTGTGGCTGACAAAGTTTGCAGATGACTGCAAACTAGGCGCCATAGTCGATACACCAGCGGACACATACATCCTACAAAAAGGCCTCACAGAAATGGACAACTGGTGCCAGAGTCATGGCCTTAAACTAAATGCCAAAAAATGTATAGTCATCCCCTTTGGGAAAAACAAAGTACCCACAAATTATCACATAGACAGCAACCCACTGAGTACGGAAAAAGTAATCAGAGACCTAGGGACCCAAGTCGACAGTGACCTCTCATTTGACACCCACGTTGCCAAAGTGGTTAGAAAGACATTCTACCTTGCACACCTTATCATGAAGGGATTCACATCCAGATCTAGAGATGTCATTGTACCCCTATACTCCTCCCTCATCAGACCCATGATTGAGTACAATGCCCCATTTGTCATGTACCTCACCTGGCATTTGCAACAGCTGGAGAGACCACAAAGGTACCTCACCAAGAGGATCAAGGGTCTCCAACATATGTCTTATTCTGCCAGACTAAAGAAACTCCAGCTCTATTCAATAGCATACTGCCTGCTCAGAGGTGATCTCTGCCTGACGTACAAGGCCATGTCCAATCAGGAACTGATGGACATGCTCCACCTCAAAAAATCCAAATCCATCAGAACCACGAGAGCTAAAGACTTAAACCTCGGCACAAGTATGAATAGGACATGCTGGAGGGATAGATTCATAACCCAGAGGCTTCCCATGCTCTGGAACAAGATCCCAGTTCATGTTAGGCAGAGCCCCTCACTAACTCTCTTCAAGAGAAATCTTGATGTGTGGATGGGAGATCATAAGTTTACCTCAAGGGTCACATCTGTGTCACTACTAGACAGGGGCACAGTAAACTAATTATATTATATAAGGGGACATTCACTGTGTCACTACTAGACAGAGGCACAGTATTCTAAATCTATTCTGTGCATTTTTGTACCATTTCATGGGGTGGCGAAAGCCACATCACTATGGCTAGGCTTACAAATGCCCCAGGGCAGATAGCCTAGTACTAAACTATGAAACTATGAAACTATTACAAGCTGAGATAAGTACAAACTTGCAGTGTTATAAGATAGTACTGAATTTTTTTTTCTGTTTATTGTTTAATTGAATATTGTGTTAAAAACAGTACTGCATTTATCTGCTTATTTATATGTTTACTGAAAATTCTGAGTTCTCTCTCTGTTCTCTTCCTGTCTGCAGTTAGTTTATTCTTCTCAATTCATTGTTATTTGGTGTAGATGTCTTAGCCTACAGGGATTCTCTGTGCCTTAAAGTCTTAGTCCCTTATCTCTGAAATTATTTCTGCTGAATACTTGCATAATGGAGCTGTTTGGTTAGCTTTTGCTTACCCTACATCAACTTTATTACAATCTGAGATAAGTACAAATTTGCAGTGCTATAAGATAGTACTGATTTTTATTTTTTCTGTTTATTATTTCGTTGAATATTGTGTTAAAATAGTACTGAATTTATCTGCTTATTTGTTTACTGAAAACTCTGAGCTTTCTCTGTGTTGTCTCCCTGTCTGCAGTTAGTGTATTCCTCTCACTTGATTGTTATTCAGTGTAGAAGTCTTAGCTTAGAGGGATTCTCTGTGCCTTAAAGCCTTAGTCCCTTATCTCTGAAATTATTTCTGCTGAATATTTGTATACTGGAGCTGTTTTGCTAGTTTTTGCATACCCTTCATCAACTTTATTACAAGATGGATAAGTACAAACTTGCAGTGTTATAAGATAATGCTGAATTTTATTTTTTCTGTTTATTGATTAATTGAATATTGTGTTAAAAATAGTACTGCATTTAACTGTTTATTTATTTGTTTACTGAAAATTCTGAGCTCTCTCTCTCTGCTCTCTGCCTGTCTGCAGTTAACTTAGTCTTCTCACTTCATTGTTATTCAGTGTAGAAGTCTTAGCTTAGAGGGATTCTCTGTGCTTTAAAGTCTTAGTCCCTTATCTCTGAAATTATTTCTTCTGAATAGTTGCATACTGGAGCTGTTTGGTTAGCTTTTGCATAACCTACATCAACTTTGTTACCAGCTGAGATAAGTACAAACATGCAGTGTCATAAGATAGTACTGAATTTTGTTTTTTCTGTTTATTATTTCATTGAATATTGTGTTAAAAATAGTACTGCATTTATCTCCTTATTTATTTGTTTACTGAAAATGTTGAGCTTTCTCTCTGTTCTCTCCCTGTCTACAGTTAGTTTATTCTTCTCACTTCATAGTTATTCAGCGTAGAAGTCTTAGCCTAGAGGGATTTTCTGTGCCTTAAATTCTTAGTTCCTTATCTCTGAAATTATTTCTGCTCAATAGTTGCATACTGGAGCTGTTTGGTTTGCTTTTGCATACCTTACATAAACTTTATTACAAGCTGAGATAACTACAACTTTGCAGTGTTATATGATAGTACTGAATTTTATTTTTTCTGTTTATTGTTTCATTGAATATTGTGTTAAACATATAACTGCATTTATCTGCGTATTTGTTTACTGAAAATTCTGAGCTGTCTCTCTGTTCTCTCCCTGTCTGCAGTTAGTTTATTCTTCTAGTTTCATTGTTATTTGGTGTATAAGTCTTAGCCTAGAGGGATTCTTTGAGCCTTAAAGTCTTAGTCCCTTATCTATGAAATTAATTCTGCTGAATAGTTGCATACTGCAGCTGTTTGGTTAGCTTTTGCATACCCTACATAAACTTTATTACAAGTTGAGATACGTACAAATGTGCTGTGCTATAGGATAGCACTACATTTTATTTTTTCTGTTTGTTTCACTGAATAGTATGCTAAAATATTACTGCATTTATCTGCTTATTTATTTACTGAAAATTCTGAGCTGTCTCTCTCTGTTGTCTCCCTGTCTGCATTAGTTTATTCTTCTCACTTCACAGTTATTCAGTGTAGAAGTCTTAGCTTGGAGGGATTGGCTGTGCCTTAAAGTCTTAGTCCCTTATCTCTTAAATGATTTCTGCTGAATAGTTGCATAATGGAGCTATTTGGTTAGCTTTTACATACCCTACAGCAACTTTATTACAAGCTGAGATAAATACAAACTTGCAGTGTTTTAAGACAGTACTGAATTTTATTGTTTCTGTTTATTCTTTCATGGAATATTGTGTTAAAAATAGTACTGCATTTATCTGCTTATTTATTTGTTTACAGAAATTACTGAGCTCCCTCTCTTCTCTCCCTGTCTGCAGCTAGTTTATTCTTCTCACTTCATTGTTAATCTGTGTATAAGTCTTAGCCTATAGAGACTCTCTGTGCCTTAAAGTCTTAGTCCCTTATCTCTGAAATTATTTCTGCTGAATAGTTGCATACTGGAGCTGTTTGCTTAGCTTTTGCATACCGTACATCAACTTTATTACAAACTGAGATAAGTACAAATTTGCAGTGTTATAAGATAGTACTTAATTTTATTTTTTCTGTTTATTGTTTCATTGATTATTGTGTTAAAAATAGTACTACATTTACCTGCTTATTTATTTGTTTACAGAAAATTCTGAGCTCTCTCTCTGTTCTCTCCCTGTCTGCAATTAGTTTATTCTTCTCACTTCATTTTTATTCGGTGTGGAATTCTTAGCCTAGAGGGATTCTCTGTGCCTTAAAATCTTAGTCCCCTATCTCTGAAATTATTTCTGCAGAATAGTTGCATACTGGAGCTGTTTGGTTAGGTTTTGCATACCCTACATCAACTTTATTACTAGCTGCTGATATAAGTACAAATTTGAAGTGTTATAAGATAGTACTGAATTTTTTTTCTGTTTATTGTTTCAATGAATATTGTCTTAAAAATAGAACTACATTTATCTGCTTATTTACTTTTTTTATGGAAAATTCTGAGCACTTTCTCTGTTCTCTCCCTGTCTGCAGTTAGTTTATTCTTCTCACTTCATTGTTATTCGTTGTGGAAGTCTTAGCCTAGAGGGATTCTCTGTGCCTTAAAATCTTAGTTCCTTATCTCTGAAATTATTTCTGCTGAATAGCTGCATACTGGAGCTGTTTTGTTAGCTTTTGCATACCCTGCATAAACTTTATTACAACCTGAGATAAGTACAAACTTGCAGCGTTTTAAGATAGTACTTAATTTTATTTTTTATGTTCATTGTTTCATTGAATATTGTGTTAAAAATAGTACTGCATTTATCTGCTTATTTATTTGTTTACTTAAAACTCTGAGTGCTCTCTCTGTTCTCTTCCTGTCTGCAGTTTGTTTATTCTTCTCACTTTATTGTTATTCGGTGTAGACATTTTAGCTTAGAAGGATTCTCTGTGCCTTAAAGTCTTAGTCCCTTATCTCTGAAATTATTTCTGCTGAATAGTTGCATACTGGAGCTGTTTTGTTAGCTTTTGCATACCCTACATCAGCTTTATTTCAAGCTAAGTACAAACTTGCAGTGTTATAAGATACTACTGAATTTTATTTTTTTCTGTTTATTCTTTCATTGAATATTGTGTTAAAATAGTACTGCATTTTTCTGCTTATTTATTTGCTTTCTGAAAATTCTGAGCTCACTCTGCTCTTTCTCTGTCTGCAGTTAATTTATTCTTCTCACTTCATTGTTATTCAGTGTGGAAGTCTTAGCCTGGAGGGATTCTCTGTGCTTTAAAGTCTTAGTCCCTTATCTCTGAAATTATTTCTGCTGAATAGATTCATACTGGAGCTGTTTGGTTAGCTTTTGCATACCGTATATCAACTTTATTACAAGCTGAGATAAGTACACACTTGCAGTGTTTTAAGATAGTACTGAATTTTATTTTTTCTGTTTGTTTCATTGAATATTTTATTAAAATAGTACTGCATTTACCTGCGTATTTGTTTGTGTACTGAAAATTCTGAGCTCTCTCTCAGTTCTCGCCATGTCTTCAGTTAGTTTATTCTTCTCACTTCATTTTTATTCGGTGTAGAAGTCTTAGCTTAGAAGGATTCTCTGTGCCTTAAAGTATTAGTCCCTTATCTCTGAAATAATTTCTGCTAAATAGTTGCATACTGTAGCGTTTTGGTTAGCTTTTGCATACCCTACATTAACTTTGTTACAAGCTGAGATAAGTACAAACTTGCAGTGTTACAAGATAGTACTGAATTTTATTATTTTTGTTTAATTTTATTGAATATTGTATTAAAATTAATAGTGCATTTATCTGCTTATTTATTTGTTTACTGAAAAGTATGAGCTCTCTCTCTGTTCTCTCCCTGTCTGCAGTTAGTTTATTCTTCACCCTTCATAGTTATTCGGTGTAGAAGTCTTAGCCTCGAGGGATTCTCTCTGCCTTAGATTCTTAGTCCTTTATCTCTGAAATTATTTCTGCTGAATAGTTGCATACTGCAGCTGTTTGGCTAGCTTTTGCATACCCTACATCAACTTTATTACAAGTTGAGATAAGTACAAACTTGCAGTGTTATAGGATAGTATTGAATTTTATTTTTTCTGTTTATTGTTTCATTGAATATTGTGTTAAACATAGAAGTGCATTTATCTGCTTATTTGTTTATTGAAACTTCTGAGCTCTCTCTCTCAGTGTTCTCTCACTGTCTGCAGTTAGTTTATTCTTCTAACTTCATTGTTATTTGGTGTGGATGTCTGAGCCTAGAGGGATTCTCTGTGCCTTAAAGTCTTAGTCCCTTATCTATGAAATTATTTCTGATGAATAGTTGCATACTGGAGCTGTTTTCTAGCTTTTGCATACCCTACATCAACTTTGATACAAGCTGATATAAGTACAAACTTGCAGTGTTATAAGATAGTACTGAATTTTCTTTTTTCTTTTTATTTTTTCATTGAATATTGTGTTAGAAATAGTACTGCATTTATCTGCTTATTTAAATGTTTATTCAAAATTCTGTTCTCTCTCTCTCTCTGTTCTCTCCCTGTCTGCAGTTAGTGTATTCTTCTCACTTCATTGGTATTCAGTGTAGAAGTCTTAGCTTAGAGGGATTCTCTGTGCTTAAAATTCTTAGTCCTTTATCTCTGAAATTACCTCTGCTGAATATTTGCATACTGGAGCTGTTTGGTTAGCTTTTACACACCCTACATCCACTTTGTTACAAGCTGAGATAAGTATAAATGTGCAATGTTATAAGATAGTACTGGATTTTATTTTTTCTGTTTACTGTTAGATTGAATATTGTGTTAAATATAGTACTGCATTTATCTGCTTATTTATTTGTTTACTGAAAACTATGAGCTCTCTCTGTGTTCTCTCCCTATCTACAGTTAGTGTATTCTTCTCACTTCATTGTTATTCAGTGTAGAAGTCTTAGCTTAGAGGGATTCTCTGTGCCTTAAAGCCTTAGTCCCTTATCTCTGAAATTATTTCTGCTGAATAGTTGCGTACTGGAGCTGTTTTGCTAGTTTTTGCATACCCGTTATCAACTTTATTACAAGCTGAGATAAGTACAAACTTTCAGTGTTATAAGTTAATGCTGAATTTTATTTTTTCTGTTTATTTTTTCATTGAATATTGTGTTAAAAATAGTACAGCATTTATCTGCTTATTTATTTGCTTACTGAGAATTCTGAGCTCTCTCTGTTCTCTCCCACTCTGCAGTTACTTTTTTCTTCTCACTTTATTGTTATTCGGTGTAGAAGTCTTAGCCAAGAGGGATTCTCTGTACCTTAAAGTCTTAGTGCCTTATTTCTGAAATTATTTCTGCTTAATAGTTGCATACTGGAGCTGTTTGGTTAGCTTTTGCATACTCAACATCAATTTTGTTACAAGCTGAGATAAGTACAAACTTGCAGTGTTATAAGATAGTACTGAATTTTATTTTGTCTGTTTATTGTTTCATTGAATATTGTGTTAAACATAGAACTGCATTTATCTGCTTATTTGTTTACTGAAAATTCGGAGCTGTCTCTCTGTTCTCTCCCTTTCTGCAGTTAGTTTATTCTTCTAGTTTAATTGTTATTTGGTCTGGAAGTCTTAGCTTAGAGGAATTTTTCTGTGCCTTAAAGTCTTAGTCCCTTATCTATGAAATTATTTCTTCTGAATAGTTGCATACTGGAGCTGTTTGGTTAGCTTTTGCATACCCTACATTAACTTTGTTACAAGTTGAGATAAGTACAAATTTGCTGTGTTATAAGATAGCACTAAATTTAATTTTTTTGGTTTATTGTGTCATTGAATATTGTGCTAAAATATTACTGCATTTATCTGCTTATTTATTTACTGAAAATTCTGAGCTCTCTCTCTGTGTTTTCTCCTTGTCTGCATTAATTTATTCTTCTCACTTCACTGTTATTCATTGTAGAAGTCTTAGCTTAGAGGGATTCTCTGTGCCTTAAAGTCTTAGTCCCTTATCTCTTGAATTACTTCTGCTAAATTGTTGCATAATGGAGCTATTTGGTTAGCTTTTACATACCCTACAGCAACTTTGTTACAAGCTAAGTACAAACTTGCAGTGTTTTAGGACAGTACTGGATTTTATTTTTTCTGTTTATTCTTTCATTAAATATTGTGTTAAAAATAGTACTGCATTTATCTGCTTATTTATTTGTTTATGGAAATTTTTGAGCTCTCTCTCTCTCTTCTCTCCCTGTCTGCAGTTAGTTTATTCTTCTCACTTCATTGTTAGTCTGTGTGGAAGTCTTAGCCTAGAGAGACTCTCTGTGCCTTAAAGTCTTAGTCCCTTATCTCTGAAATTATTTCTGCTGAATAGTTGCATACTGGAGCTGTTTGCTTAGCTTTTGCAAACCCTACATCAGCTTTATTACAAACTGAGATAAGTTCAAATTTGCAGTGTTATAAGATAGTACTTCATTTTATTTTTTCTGTTTATTGTTTCAATGATTATTGTGTTAAAATAGTACTACATTTATCTGCTTATTTATTTGTTTATGGAAAATTCTGAGCTCTCTCTCTGTTCTCTCACTTTCTGCAATTAGTTTATTCTTCTCACTTCATTGTTATTCAGTGTTGAAGTCTTAGCCTAGAGGAATTCTCAGTGCCTTAAAATCTTAGTCCCTTACCTCTGAAATTATTTCTGTGGAATAGTTGCATACTGGAGCTGTTTGGTTAGGTTTTGCATACCCTACATCAACTTTATTACTAGCTGCTGATATAAGTACAAATTTGCAGTATTATAATATAGTACTGAATTTTTTTTGTTTATTGTTTCATTGAATATTGTCTTAAAAATAGTACTACATTTATCTGTTTATTTACTTTTTTATGGAAAATTCTGAGCACTTTCTCTGTTCTCTCCCTGTCTGTGATTAGTTTATTCTTCTCACTTCATTGTTATTCATTGTAGAAGTCTTAGCCTAGAGGGATTCTCTGTGCCTTAAAATCTTAGTCCCTTATCTCTGAAATTATTTCTGCTGAATAATTCCATACTGGAGCTGTTTTGTTAGCCTTTGCATACCCTATATCAACTTTATTTCAAGTTGAGATAAGTACAAACTTGCAGTGTTGTAAGATAGTACTGAATTTTATTTTTTCTGTTTATTCTTTCATTGAATATTTTGTTAAAATAGCACTGCATTTATCTGTTTATTTATTTGTTTACTTAAAATTCTGAGCTCTCTCTCTGTCTCTCCCTGTCTGCAGTTAATTTTTTTCACTTGATCGTTAATTGATGTAGAAGTTTTAGCGTAGAAAGATTCTCTGTGCCTTAAAGTCTTAGTCCCTTATCTCTGAAATTATTTCTGCTGAATAGTTCCATACTGGAGCTGTTTTGTTAGCCTTTGCATACCCTACATCAACTTTATTTCAAGTTGAGATAAGTACAAACTTGCTGTGTTGTAAGATAGTACTGAATTTTATTTTTTCTGTTTATTCTTTCATTGAATATTCTGTTAAAATAGCACTGCATTTTTCTGCTTATTTATTTATTTACTGAAAATTCTGAGCTCTCTCTCTGTTGTCTCCCTGTCTGCATTAATTTATTCTTCTCACTTCATTGTTATTCAGTGTAGAAGTCTTAGCTTAGAGGGATTGTCTGTGCCTTAAAGTCTTAGTCCCTTATCTCTTAAATTACTTCTGCTGAATAGTTGCATAATGGAGCTATTTGCTTAGCTTTTACATACCCTACAGCAGCTTTGTTACAAGCTGAGATATGTACAAACTTGTAGTGTTTTAAGACAGTACTGAATTTTATTTTTTTCTGTTTATTCTTTCATTGAATATTGTGTTAAAAATAGTACTGCATTTATCTGCTTATTTATTTGTTTACTGAAAATTTTGAGCTCTCTCTCTCTTCTCTCCCTGTCTGCAGTTAGTTTATTCTTCTCACTTCATTGTTATTCTGTGTGGAAGTCTTAGCCTAGAGAAACTCTCTGTGCCTTAAAGTCTTAGTCCCTTATCTCTGAAATTATTTCTGCTGAATACTTGCATACTGGAACTGTTTGCTTAGCTTTTGCATACCGTACATCAACTTTATTACAAACTGAGATAAGTGCAAATTTGCAGTGTTATAAGATAGTACTTAATTTTATATTTTCTGTTTATTGTTTCATTGATTATTGTGATAAAATAGTATTACATTTATCTGCTTATTTATTTGTTTACAGAAAATTCTGAGCTCTCTCTCTCTGTTCTCTCCCTGTCTGCAATTAGTTTATTCTTCTCACTTCATTGTTATTCAGTGTGGAAGTCTTAGCCTAGAGGGATTCTCTGTGCCTTAAAATCTTAGTCCCTTATCTCTAAAATTATTTATTTGGAATAGTTGCATACTGGAGCTGTTTGGTTAGGTTTTGCATACCCTACATCAACTTTATTACTAGCTGCTGATATAAGTACAAATTTGCAGTGTTATAAGATAGTACTGAATTTTTTTT
>NC_056732.1:130301677-130314177 GCF_019279795.1 Protopterus annectens | reverse complement strand
AACCCTCTCCTTCTACCACCAAACACTAATATATGCAAGAGGTGCAATTGTACATCCAAACTGGAGGCAAAGCTCTCTCAAACCAAGACTGGAACTGACAGTCAAGAGGAGAAGGAAAATACTTGCAACACACCACCAGTCTCACAAAGACCTACTAAACCAACACAGGCAAATAACACACATAAATACATGAAAACATACTCAGAGGCTCTAAATAAAAATCTGCAAAAGCAACAGAGACCTCCAAAGCAGACACCCAAGTAATCTCCACACCCCATCACAAATCCATGAAACACATACTTCACATAATCAGTGTGCCACGTAATCACAGCCCTTAAGGCAAAATAACATACCCAACACACTAGTAATAGGCGACTCTATAGTCAGGCACACTGATGTCCCACTAACTAGGCTAGACAAGGAGAAGGTTACAGTTAGCTGCCTGTCAGGCGCCAGGGTCCACCACATAATACAAGCACTCAGGTCACTCGAGAACAAGTACAAATATGACTCTGTCATGTTCCATGTTGGTGTGAATGACCTGAGACGTACCTCCCTGGACTACATGAAAATAGACATGGAAGAGCTCTCTGATCATGTAGCCCAGGCCGGTATGAACCTGACCCTAAGTAGCATCCTGCCCTTACCAAGAATGATTCTACAGTATAAAGAAAAAATGATCAGTTTCAACAATTGGTTAAGTTTCTGTTATCATTCAAAGGGGATCCACTATCTTTAAACCTGGGATGGCATACATGATAAGCCACATTGCTCCGCAAGAGATGGCTTGCACCTGTCACCCTTAGGCTTTTGAATACTGGCCAAGGCTCTTGCCACCCCCATAGTGCCTTTTTTAGGCAAGGCTCAAAAGACAAACCCACTGCCATAAATAGCACAAGTAACCAAAAACTGAGGGTAATGCTACTCAACGCCAGAAGTTGAAACCTCAAAATGCATGCACTCGAGGCACTCCTCAGTATGGAGAACATCGATATCTGTGCAGTAACAGAAACCTGGCTTAAGGCTCCAGAGAGCACACCAGCACTACCAGGCTATAACTCATACCATACTTTTCAGCCACAGAACCAGGACCAAAACACAAAATGTGGAGGTGTATCCATATTCATCAAGGATACCCACACTTCCAGGTTAGTGGCACAGCACAATGCCTCAGAGACCATCCATATGCAAATAATAATGGGAAAAACTGCAATTCAAATTGTAGCTTGCTACAGATCACCCACCATGACCCAGGACCCCCATTCTGCATTTCTGGAGACACTGGAAAATATGAAGGTCCTACCACATGCCCTAATATTGGCTGATTTCAAATACCCAAACATTACCTGGGAGAACTACTCAAGTACTAACTCCTTTGCCCAATGCTTCCTAGAATTTATAAACTTGAACACCTTGGATCAACTGGTCAACACCCCCATCAGAGGTGACAACATATTGGACCTGGTCATCACCAACATGGGCGACCAGTGTTATACACCGGAGGTCAAACCCTCACTGGATAGATCAGACCTTACACTAGTCACTCTGGATATCCACATTCCGACCCACCCCCAATCTAGGAAACCACTGTGAAAAACTTTTCAAAAGCAAAGTTCACGTTACATAAGACTGAGGTGGAAAGTTTCACAGCCCCCATGCTAAAGAACAAAGCTGTCCAAGCTGCTGAATCCCTTACAAAGGAACTCTATGAGCACCTGCTAGAATGCATGGATTGTGCTATCCCAAGCAAAACCAAGACTCACTCCTCCAAGAAAAGGAAACCAGTCTGGTGGACTCCTGTCATAAACATGTTATACAATAGAAGGAGGAAACTAGTACAGAAAAGAGTAAAATCCCAAGCAGGAAAGACATCCCTGATCAGTATCAGCAAGAAACTATGATCCCTCATAAAATCATCCAAGGCTAGCTTCAAAAGAAAAATTGCCAAGGACTCCAAAGATAACCACAAAGTGTTCTTTAGCTGTCAAGAACCTAAATGTAAACTCTCAGATCTTCTCTGAGTTAGTGCAGAATGGCACAAAATACACTGAACTGACTGACATTGCCAACATTCTGGCAGACAGGTTTAGTGCAAACTTCACCACCCCACTCACCCACTAAAGGGCCCATAACCATACCAGAAGAATGTAGTGCCCTAGCAATCACTGACACACAGGTTAAAACAGCCCTATCCAAAGCCAAAAATACTGTGTCCCAGGCTGTGTCTTACATGAGCTCCAAAATGGATTGACCCCTTACCTAAACACACTGTTCAAACTCAGCCTCTCTGCAGGCTACATACCCATAGAGTGGCACACAACAACAGTTACCCTGCTCAACAAAGGTGGAGCCACAACAGACCCCAGGAACTATCACCCTATAAGCCTGACTAGCCTGGTCTGCAAGGCTATGGAGCCCATCATCATGGAATTCATTAACAGAGACATTGGGAACCTTCAAATATTGGACCCTACCCAATTTGGCTTTGTTAAGGGCAGATCATGCTTCCTAAACCTGATGGACTTCTTTGAGACAGTTACCAAAGCTTTAGATGAGGGAAAGGAGGTCCACACAGCCTACCTAGACCTCACAAAGGCTTTTGATACCATTCCCCATTCTGGTATTATAGACAAGCTCACCAGCCTGAACATAACCTCCTACGTCATGAGATGGGTTGCCAATTGGCTCATATATAGAACCCACATGGTGAGAGTTGCAGCCTCTATGTCCAGCTCTAAACCAGTTACAAGTGGCATCCCCCAGGGCTCAGTCCTGGGTCCCCTCCTGTTCGGTATATTCTTCTCAGAGGTACAGGCAAGCACAGGAGGACTATGTTTGACCAAGTTCACAGACGACTGCAAACTGGGGGCCATAATTGACTCTCCAGCTGATAGAGATATCCTCCAGAAGGGTCTCACTGAGACGGATACCTGATGTCAAAATCATGGCCTCAAGCTAAATGCCAAAATGTGCATGGTCATCCCCTTTGGAAAAACAAAGTACCCATGAACTACCACATATGTGGTAGTCCCCTAAATACAGAAAATGTAATAAGGCATCTGGGGACCCAAGTAGATAGTAATCTCTCCTTTGATAATCATATTGCCAAGGTGGTTAGAAAATCCTTCTATGTGGTCCACCTAATCACAACAGGGTTCACATCTAGAACAAAAGAGGTTATTGTGACCCTCTACTTATCACTGATCAGACCCTATCGTAGAGTACAATACTCCATTTGGGATGTACCTTACAAGACACCTGCAACAGCTGGAAAGACCACAGAAGTACCTCACCAATAGGACCATTCACCTGCTACACAACTGTGATGCAATGAACCTATGGATCTCAATACTGGCAAGTGTGTGTGTGTGTGTGTGTGTGTGTGTGTGTGTGTGTGTGTGTGTGTGTGTGTGTGTGTGTGGAGATGAATGATTTTGAGGCCATTCACACTCACTACACCTCTCATTACCCTACTTTAGCATGCCTGCTGATGTCAGTCACCTTAAAATAACCCTCTGACCAAGTTTCTGCCCTGTAAGCTCCATGGCACTTGCGATAACTGCATAATACTATAGCGCAGCAAACTAGTTAGGTAGGAGTTCTAATCCTGGCCCTGGCAACTGTGATAATGTGT
Organism: Protopterus annectens; assembly: GCF_019279795.1. Lineage (NCBI taxonomy): Eukaryota > Metazoa > Chordata > Ceratodontiformes > Protopteridae > Protopterus > Protopterus annectens. The sequence continues at coordinate 130,310,543 of NC_056732.1, read as the reverse complement.
GTATTTGTGTGCGAGAGTGTGTGTGTGTCTTTGCTGACACCTGATTTTGTGGACATTCACACTTACTATACTTCCCTTACCCTTCTTTTAGCACTGCTGCTGATGTCACTCACCTTCAAAGATCCCTTTGGACAGCTTGCCAACATGTAATCTCCGTGGTGCATGCAATAACTATGTAACACTGTAATAACAATACATAGCCAGGTAGGGGTTTGAAACTCAGTACTGGTGAGTGAGTGAGAGAGAGTGTGTGTGTGTGTGTGTGTGTGTGTGTGTGTGTGTGTGTGTGTGTGTGTGTGTGTGTGTGCCATCAGTATCCTGTGTGGGTGTTGGGGTGATTGTTTAATGACAGGATCCATTGCAGTCTGGGTTTTGCTACATTATTACAATGAGGACCTATATGCTCCAATGTCCACATTACAAGGTCAACAGTTGTCAAAGACTGTAGAGGTTGTTGTAGACAATCCACAGCCATAAATGTCTACGGCCATGTGCAATTGCTATGTGACAGTATGGATTAGTAAACAATATAGGCAAACGTTATAATACCCTGAGACCACTCTCCACCCATGGATCATACACAATCACCATTGGCTCTTTCTCTCTTCATTTCTTACTTTCTCTCTGTTCTCTCTGTCTCTGTCTCTGTCTCTCTCTCTATCTCTCTCTCCCTCACTGGTAGATGTGGAAAAATATATCTGTTTTGCACAGGCAGCAACTTGACTTTTGTAGGTAATAATCATGAACAGCTGATGGCCTGTGCACAAATTGAAGTCGCCCACTTGCTAATTGCATGTGGAACAGCTGTGGTATCATTCCTATAGCCAATTGCATAGAAACACACTCCTATAACCAAGCACTTCATGTGGGTGTTGGCTCTTTACTTTCACTGGGAGCAGGACTTCATGTGGGTGTCTGACAAACAGCATCACAGAGGGTAGCTGGAAATATCTCTTACAACAAACACTGTGGAGCCAGACCAACAAACCAAAGGGGGAAGTATGGGGAAAGAATACAAGTATTGCTGTTCTACATTTGAAGTAATGTTGGTTTAACATAGTTTGTATGGATATGGCTGTTCTGCATGATTTAAAGTCTGGCATGACAGTGTTATGTGGTTGAGGAAACTCACCTGTAGGGCTATCTGCAGAGTGGCCAGAGTTTGGAGTCTTAGATGTGGTGTGTTACTCACACATTTTCTGTCTTTAGAAATGGAGTAGCATACTCTGATGATTGCAGTCAGCAAATGGAGACATCCATGTGTGTTACTGACTTCATATCTCTCAGAAGCGATGTGTCACAACAAACCCTGTTACACCAGCAATTTTCTCATTGTATCACAGCAATATGTCAATATTGGCCCTGTGTTTGTGCCTCTGTCCCCCAAGTCTGTCACCCTTTGTCCATATGTCATGCAGTAAGAGGTTCATATGTACAGTATATCATTATTTACTGACATCATTCCTGATATCAAGCCAGTGATATAGCACACTGCCACACATATTATATGTAAGAGGCCTTATATTTGAGGACAAAACTTGGACATTCTGTTGTAGTCTGTAGAGTAGTGAGGTCTGTGTACTTATGGTGATTGTTGACAGAGTGTCAGTATTGTGTAGCATTGTATTGTGAATATGTTATTTGACCTGTGTACAGACTGGGGTAGATGTCAGTGTTCTTGGTCCTGTTCTATTTGATGTTGCATGCTGCTCCAGATGTTCTTCATGTTTCACTGTTGCAGTCATCACACTTGGGTTATCTGCTTGCAGGTAGCCCTCAGTCGGCCTGATTATCAAAGTCTTGTGTCCTGCGTTGGTTGCTGTCTCATCTTCTACAGTGTCAGGTAGTCAGGGGTATAAAGCATGCAGCTGATGCCATTACATCAGTCTTTCTTGCTGTCTGGTGCCCGAAGCAGAAGCAGTTTGCAAGTGCCAGTCGGCTGACTCCTGAAATTTTCGTTTTCGAGTTTCAGATCTGAAGTCATCAACTAAGCTAAGTACCCCACTGGGGAACCTTTTTCTAAACAGATGTCAGTAAAAGTTGACAATTGTATTTCTTGTGGAAAGCAAATACCTCATAAAGATTTTCATTCGTACTGCATCCCTTGCCTAGGCCCAGACCACGACGTACCTCACTGTCGGTTTTATGCCTTATTCAAACCTCGTACTATTCATCATCGGTTTATTTTCGCATCTAAATATTTTAGTACTCAGTTCAATTATCCAGAAATGGTTTTGGTAAGCCACCCAACTACTGACATTCCGAAAAAATGCAAAGATAAAGACAGAGACAGATGACATAGGTCCAAAGCTGCTGACAACGCATCTCCTAAGCTAGTCACCAGTTCGCCGGTAATCTGTGAGGTGCTTTTGCAGGCCCTGATACCCACCACTTCAGATTTGCAGGCCTCTACTGAGACCCATTCGGAGTCTGGTTTGCTGCGAGATGCTTCTTCAACTGTGGAACCTGCGGATGTCTCTACCTTGGATGGGTCCATAGTCGCTGTGCAGGCACTGGCTTCTGAGGGTGCATTCAGGCCTACTGACTTGCATATTAAACCAACGCCTTCTTCTTCTTCAAGGTCTAAAACTCGAGCCATGCCCAGAAAACCGATGCCCAGACTGCATGATCAGGCCCCTATGCCTAAAAAACAAATGATAAGAATGGCTGAAGACCTTATTACTCTAATCAGGGGAAGCCACCTTTCTCCCTCAAAAGACCTAGAACTGACTTTCCTTCTGATTCTTCTGACCAAGATTCTGAAATTTCTGTTTTTTTCTGATGACCAGGATTTACCGTTATCTACCTATGAGGATTCTAATGCAGAGGACTTCATTTCCTCTGCTTCCCCTTCAGAGGATTTCTCTTTTGGTGAAACTTTGCATACTCTTAGGGAGCATTTCTGCTGGGAAAGCCAGGATTAATCTGACTCCAAAAAGAGGCTTAGGGAATTCTTACTCCTGCCTCAACACAGGCCTTTAGCTATCCCTCCTGTATTGGACATTGTAGATGATGCCTTCTTGGAATCTAGCCTGGCCCCATACACTTTACCTCCTGCTCCCAGAAAACCTGATTGGTATTACAGGGTACCTAACTCTCACAAGTTCCTTTTTAAAAATCCTACTGTGGGTCCTGAGACCATTTCACAGGGACCCAAGGGCATTAAGGCCACTACTGCCAAAAAATCCTATCCCCTCTGATAGAGATTCCAGGGCGCTGGATAGATGGGGTAAGAAAGTATATACTTCTGCAATGTTAGCCTTTAGGGCCTTAAACTGCCAGTTTCATATGTTGAAGTATCAGCAGCATATTATTGGATTGTTTAAACAGAAAATGATGTTGATTCCTGGCTGTGCTGAAAATAAAGAATTACAGGATTTAATGCATTCTGCTGAACAAGTGGGAAAGCATACCTTGCAATGTGGTTTTGATTCATTAGAGGCATCTTGCAGGGCTGCTGTCACTGGGTCTATACTTAGAAGACATGCTTGGCTTAAGGAGCAATCTTTGCCAGATCATGTTAAAGCTAAATTACTGGATGCTCCCTTAAAGCAAGACCGCCTGTTTGGCAACAAAGCAGAAAAAGTACTTAAAAAGATGGAGGAAAAAGCTAAATCTATGCAAACTGTTAAAGATTTCCTGCAAGTACAGCCTCCCAGATTTAGTAGGCATTGGCCCTCTAAGAACTGGTCCTTTCCTGCCTCTTCCAGGCCTTCTCAGTCCAAACCCAGAACCAGCAGAACACCCAGGCTTCAGTCCCAGGGTGCTCACAGGACTAAGCAGTGGGGGGCTCCCACTTCCAAAGCAGGGAGTAGTAAGACTCCCCCCTATGGTAAACTGTCTCACTTACTTAACTTTACACCTTCCAAGCCCTGCTCAACTGTCTGTTCATTTAGGGGGAAAGATCGCCCTGCATGCAAAAAATTGGGAACGCATTACCCAGGACAAATGGGTTCTAAATATATTTTCCCAAAGATACAGATTCCACTTCCACTCCTTACCAACCCCAAACGGTTGGCCAGACCTACCCCCAAATCAGTGGGCAGAGGCTCAAAAGCAGGTTCTAGCTCTTTTAAGCATCAGGGCTATTCAGCCTGTCCCAGAAGAAGAATGGGGGCAAGGTTTTTTACTCAAGACTTTTCCTGGTACCCAGGAAAGACAACTCCTGGCATCCTACCCTGGACCTGTCTATCCTAAATAAATTTTTTGTAATCCCAAAATTCAAGATGCTAACTCTTCATCAGCTGCTTCCCATGCTAGGCAAAAATGCCTGGTTGGCAACACTGGATTTAAAGGAAGCCTACCTGCACATCCCAGTAAGGGAATCTTGCAGAAGATGCCTACACTTCAGAGCAGGCTACATGCACTATCAGTTCTCTGCACTGCCCTTTGGCTTATCTACTGCCCCCAGGGTATTCACAAAGTGCCTAGCTCCAGTCATTGCATTTTGCAGTCAAAGAAATATTCATATATATCCATACCTGGACGATTGTCTAATTCAGGCAGAAAGCCAGGACATACTATTACATCATCTGGCATTTGTAAAGAAATTGCTAACTTCTCTGGGGTACACTATAAATGAAAATAAATCAAATTTTGTACCCTGCCAACAAATTGTATTCCTGGGAGCAAGCTTGAATACAACTTCCCAGATGGCCTACCTCACACCAGAGAAACAACTTCATTTGACAGCCTACTTCAATTTACTGGCCACAAAGACCCAGCTATCTGTAAGGAAAATACTGCAAGCACTGGGGTTCATGGCCTCTTGCATTATACTAATTCCATATGCAAGACTGCATAGGAGGAAACTACAATGGTAGCTAAAAAGTCTATGGTGTCAACATTCTCAGGCTCTAGAATCAATGGTTCCTATCATACCTTGTCTAAAGATAGACTTCCTTTGGTGGGCAGAGGCCTGCCACCAAAACAAGAGACTGCCATTCACTCTACCCCCTGCCGCCCAAACCCTAACAACAGACGCGTCAGACTATGCATGTGGAGCTCACTTGGCAGGGCAGTGCATTCAGGGCAAATGGAACCCAAGTCAAAGCACCTGCATATCAATCAAAAAGAAATGTTATCTGTACAGAATGCTCTGACAGCCTTCAAGGATCACATTCTTCCAGGACAATTATTGATAAAGACAGACAACACCACAGTTATGTGGTACATAAACAAGCAAGGGGGAACCCACTCATACCCTCTTTGCAGACTAGCCATGGCTCTGTGGAACACAACTTTGAGCTACTGAGTGCACCTACAGGCTCAATTCCTGCCAGGAAAGCTAAATACACTGGCAGATGACCTAAGCAGAAATCTCATGGACCCACACAAGTAGAAACTGGAACAAAAAATATTCAACATGTTGAGAAACAAATGGGGGAGCCCAGAGATAGAACTGTTTGCTTCCCATCAGAACTACCAATTGGACAAATTCTGCACAAGGACTCCCCACAAACAGGCTTGGAAAGTGGATGCCCTGTCAGTTTATGCCTTTCCCCCTCTGCATCTTCTCTCCAAAGTATTACTAAAGATCAAACAGGACAAACCAAGGACAATACTGATTGCACCGGACTGGCCACGGCAACACTGGTGCCTCATCTTGCACAGTGTGTCACTGCTGGCACCATGGCACCTGCCTCAGATGCCTGCCCTGCTGTCCCAGTAGGAGGGCCAGATTCTGCACCCACAGCTTCAAGCCCTGAACCTTGCAGCCTGGCTAATTACCTGACCTCTCCATTACCATCCCTCAGTAAGCAAGTGATGGATGTCATTCTGGAGGCAAGGAGGCCTAGTACTAGAAAATCCTATGCTGAAAAATGGAAAAGATTCTGTTCCTGGAGCCAAACTCAGGGGATGGGCACAACAGTACCCAATTTACCCCATATTCTTCAATACTTAACCAAGATGCTTCACAAGGGCCTTTCCTTTTCTTCCATAAAAATTTATTTCAGCACACTATAATACAGAGCCACCCCTCTTCTCTCATCCACTGCTGAATCAATTTCTCAGTGGGGTCAAAAACTTAAGACCACCCAGGAGAGCCCATACTCCAGTCTGGGACCTTAACTTTGTATTGGAAAAGCTCACTCTTCCTCCCTTTGAACCAGCTGCAAATGCAGAGTTGAAATTCCTTTCTTGGAAAACTTCCTTCCTTCTAGCCATCACTTCAGCAAGAAAGGTATCTGGATTACAGGCTCTCATGGCAGTGGAGCCTTTCATCATCTTTCATGCGGACAGGGTGTCCCTCAGGACCAGTCCCTCATTTATGCCCAAGGTGGTATCCAGTATGGCCCTTAATCAGTCCATTCATTTGTCAACCTTCTTTTTTAATCCACAGAACAAAGGACAACGAATACTGCACTCCTTGGATGTGCACAGACAACTTAGATTTTACTTGGACAGGACTAAGCCTCTCAGGATATCTGAACAGCTGTTGGTGCATTTGCTGCAGGGGCAGAGGGGAAGGCCGTTTCAAAGCAAACCATTTCTAAGTGGATAGGCCATTGCATTCATTTCTGCTATAAGCACATGGAAAACCTACCCCACAGGGGATAAGACCACATTCAACCAGGGCTACATCTACCTCTACAGCCTTTCTCAGAGGTGTCCATACCAGGGACATCCTAGAAGCTACTACCTAGAGTTCTGTACATACCTTCACCAAGCATTACCAGTTGCCATTTTTTTCTAAATCAAGAGCTGGCTTTGCCACTGCAGTCTTGCAGGGCCTTTTAGCTGGTCCAAATGCTATGTAATTGCCTCCTCCCATTCTTAGCTTTGGGAATCTACCCAAATGTGATGACTGCAACAGTGAAACACGAAGAACATAGTACAGTTGTGTACACTTACCATAAATGTATATGTTTGAGTGTATTCACTGTTGCAGTCATGGTTACCCTCCCTCCAGCCCCCTGACTTCTATTGATTATATCTCTATTCTTGTTTACTATGCTTAAAGCTTTTTGGTGTATTTGGGTTTTTGTTGGAGGTTTAACATTGTATATAATTGCTTCCCATTATGGGGGCACCTGACATTTAGGGCAAGAAAAAATGATGTAATGGCATCGGCTGCATGCTTTATACCCCTGACTACCTGATGTCATGGAAGATGAGAGAGCAACCAATGCAGGACCCAAGACTGATAATCAGGATGACTGAGGTTTACCTGCAAGCAGATAACCCAAATGTAATGACTGCAACAGTGAATACACTCGAACATCTACATTTATGGTAAGTGTAGACAACTGTACTTTTCTCGTACCCTATCAGCATATATGTTTGTAGGGCCAGACTGAGACATGTCCCATACCATAGTCAGGCATCAGACTACACTGTGAATTGGGCCAGTATATGTAGGGTTAGTGTGTGAGTGGGAAATATGAGGATGGTTTTGTTCACACAGTCCATATGCTGTACTATAAATTAGGCTTACCATAATGTGACTGTGACTTTGTTGAGATTGGTTGTGGGTATGCACTTTCACACTGGTGTCTGTTACTCCGTGCTGTTACATGCCTGTAGTGCCTGCTATATTTGCAATTACATGTGTATTCTCTCATAGGAAACTTGGGTTAGTGTTGTGGCAGTCTGCCTGTAGTTTGCACAGTGCTTGGTGACATGCTTAGCAACTCAGTGTATTTACCTAGTCTGATGTTATGTCCAGATATTTGTCAGATGTACTGTTGCCTGGCCACCACACGTGTTGTGTACTTCTGACAAAGCAGTGGGCTGCTGTGAAGATGTATGTCACTAACTAGTGGGAAGTATGTGGGCTTGGGACCTCTGCTCCTCCAGTTAATATGTGTTAGGACAGACAGGAGGGTGTGAATGCATCAGCTGTGTGAGCTTATCTATTCCAGAATTTGTGTTATATCCCCATTTTCATGGCTTTAAACATCCCCTTTGTCAGGCTTGATCCACATGTCTTGCACCAAGGAGTTTTGTGTATACCTCTGGACTGACCAGATTGTTTCAGACTGTCCACATTTATTGGTCATATTTCTGCTGTATTCCACAGGAACATTACTATTATTTGTGTGGTACTTCACTATGATGATTATATGATGTCTGTCAGTAACTGATGGCATACATGTCAGTTTCAGAAGAGCCTTCCTACAAAACATGTCTGTTGACACAAGCCCTGTTACTGTATCAACATTCTACATTTATAACTGCAATACTTACATTATGTTCCCTTGCACTAAGAAGTTGAGAGTTATGGTGCTGAGGTATGACTCCCCTACATGTTATGGGCATATGTTATGGGGTTTTTTTATGTAACTTTGTGTCAGTCCCCATTACCTTAGTTATTTAGAGGTGTCACAGTGGAACATGTAGGGTCTCACGGTTTCTCACATTCCTTCTTTACATGATACAGAGTAACAAGGAGTCAATCAGCCTAAGCAGTGGAAGACAGAAACGTATGCCATTTTCATTTTTGTATAATTTGTATGCAGACATTCTCATGTGAGCTATTATTCATTCGTTACTGTTAACGTAACAATATTCTAAATATGTCTGCTCATAATGTAAAGTAGTATCATTTTGTTATCTTATTGTTTTCTGTCTCACATCCAACTCCAGATCATGCTCTTGGCTTCTTTTTTTATAATTATTATTGGTTGCATACCGCTAGAGTGTGGGAGTGGCAGACATTTGTAAGTGTAGATGGTTTATGTGCTTGAAATATGTCATAGGCTAGAATCTGTTTTTTTTTTTTTTTTTATCAAATTACATTCTAGGAGAAACCACTTTTCTTTACACACCTCTCTGCCATATAATTTCCTTTGCTTACTTTACAGCAAGTACTTAAAGACCCCACCATAACTCAGCAATGGTACTGTAACCTAGGTGGCTTAGA